>NW_007247240.1:304828-325626 GCF_000164805.1 Carlito syrichta | reverse complement strand
GAGGCCGGGGCTTCCGCTCCAGTGCGCCGAGGGCGACCCCGAGGCTCTGCGGGGGCGCTGTGGCCACGAGGCGTGTGCGCTGCTCGCCGGGCCCTCCTTCCTCTGGTCGCGCGGGGCAGGCGAGGTGGGGGGTCGTGTTCGCCAAGCCCGGGGGTCCCCGCCCTGCCGTGCAGCGCGCGTCCCCTCTCGGGAGCAGCCGCGAGCCGTGGGGCTGCGGGTGGGGCTGGGGGCCGGGTCGGGGCTCCAGAGGCTCGAGTTCTGTCTGGGCTCCACCCTGGCTCACTCGGCCCCTCTGGGCCTCCGTTTCCCCAGCCAGAAAGTGGAAGGTTGTCTTCGGCTGGTCCGTGAGTTGTCGGTGCCGTGATTTTCTTCTGTTTCTCCCAATAATCTGAAAGCGTGCGGGAGTTTGGAGTGGTTTCCAGACCCGTGGGATACTCTTGCTCCATTAATTAACCCAGGCCCGCATGGAGGCCTAGAGTGACCCAATCAGATGCTTTCACGCCTGGGCAGCTTACAGTCTCAGGACAGACCCCAGAGGAATTTAAAGGGGAGAAACGAGAGCACCCAAGAAGGGAGGGGCCGTTTTGAAACCTAAGGGTGGTCGCTCCCTCAGGGCAGAATGTACACCAGGAAACACTTGCACCCTAGGTGTGAGGACTTTGTGGAGGAAGAAGAGGGAGAACGGCTTCCCTCCGCTCCTCCTCGCTACAGACCCTGGGGCCTGGGACTTCAGGGAGCAAAGCCCGCTAACGTTTGTTGCCCCTCTTGTCTGCAGTGCCAGGCGCTGTGTGAGGCCATGCACAGGTGGCCTCCTTTAGAGGGGATCAGCTTCTGGATTCCAACACCACGACTCTCCCTGAGCACTGGCAGGTCACTTCCTCTTGAACTTTTGCTGAAGGGCCTTGCCTAGTAACTGTGCAGAGGAAGTGCTCAGTAAATGACTCTGGTACCAGTCCCAGACGCTGCAGGTGCTCAGGGAAAATCTGTGCATGTTCACCATGCCCAGCTCCAGAACTGGATGAAAAAGATTCAGACTTCACTAAACTGCCTTCTCACCCTTTAGTTTGCTATTCGTACAAACCACACGAAATTGCTCATCAGAAACTATTTTTGACAAACACAATTGGCAATAGCATGTTTCAACTGCATAGTTCTTGGATCCGATTTGTGACGTGCCTTTTCGGTGTGCAGACCCAAAGGATGTACCTAATAGTCTACCCCTTTTTGAGATTCCTAACTCAACGTGACCTTGGTTCCTACTCAGACCTGTGTGACCTGACTTGACACTAAGCCAAGTTCAGCACACCATCAGTCTGGCTTGAGCTCCCTTCAGAAAAGTTAGGTGTTGAGTACTGAAGCAAGTTTCTAGTGCTTGGTTTCCCCAGTCAAGGGAACTGATCTTGAAGCCATTGGTGCTGTGAAGTCAGATCAAGGTCTCATATTCTCTCTGATCCCATCTTTTCAATCTGTGGATATTTTGGATGAAATAAGAGAATGCATATAAATGTGTTTTTAAAACCATGTTTGTTCTCATTCTGAATGGGCCATCGATAGAAATAATTACAGAGAGAAATTCTGCCTTGGAAGTATTAAGTTCCAAGCAAGTTATCTTTACTTCTCAAAATAAGACACATGAACAAGGACTTCTTTTTCTGTGATTAGAATGCTGAGTTTCCTTTCAGAAAGAAATGTGTATTAGTTAGGTTAAAATGTTAAAATGAAAACATTCAAGTACATGGTGCCTTAATTTTCTTCTGTTTCACCCAGTAATCTGAAAGTGTGTGGGAGTTCTTGCTCCATTAATTCACGAAGGGAACCAGGTTCCTTCCAAGTCAATGATTCTTGATCTCCTAGAATATGATACTCTGCTTTATAATGAAATGGTCACAACCTCTACATTTCAGCCTGTAGAAAGAAACCAGGCAGAATGCTAAAAAAACCAATTTGAAGTAATAGATGTAAACATTGTGCACATCATTTCCGCTCACATTTTATTGGCAAACTCTTGTTTACATCGCATTACATAGCTTGAAGGGAGTCTGGGAAATGTAGTCAAGCTGGGATGATATGTGTATAGGAAAAGGAGAGAAGAAATTGTTGGAAAAAATAATAATTGCCACCAATACACAAGAGAAAACGAGAGGAAAAGAGACTAGAAGTAAGAGTAACCTTTATGCTTTGCTCCCAAGAACAGAGATCGAAGGAGGAAAAGGAGAACGATTGTATAGTTACACAGGAAGGAGGGACAAGCAAAGAGAACATTGCAGAGGGACGGGGCCAAATGATCAATGTTGAAAGGTAAAAGGGAAAATCAAGAAAACAAATTTAAGAGTTCCCATATTCTCATGCAAAGTCCAGAAGAGTCACAAAGTGGAGGGACACTGTGAAGTTATGCAGAACTTCACCGGTTGCCATTGGATGGAGAACAGTGCTGTGTGGAATGACTGGTTGAGAGTAGAACCTGTGCTGTGAGACTCAGCAGACCCTGGAGGCTTGCTGGCCCAGGAAATTCTTGGAAACTTGGAAAAACATAGGGATTGAGAGAACATCATAAGGAGTCCTGCCTGAGAAATACCACTCCCCAATTTCCTAGGCCTATGCCTTAACTTCACCTAGGACCAGCTATTAAAACAACCCTTTTAATGTTTTCTAGTTAATTTCTTATCACCTAGTCATAGCCTTGAGAAAATGTCCACCTTTAAGTCATTTCATTTCTACTTTTCCCGCACTCAACTATTTTTCTTGCCCTCGTCACTCTTAAGAAGGGAAATACTGCCCTATCAGAGGTCCTCCACTTTTTTTCTCCTCGCCTCAATCTTTCTTCATTGTTATCCTCAGTCTTTGATGAAACTTACTCTTTGTGCAGATTCTATGAAAAATTGGCAAAAGATTAAAACTCTCATTTCCTAGAGCAACTTGTTAAGCATTGTTATTTTCCCTTAGGTGTTCATATTGCCATAGCTCTTAACATAATTTCCTTACTGGGCATTATTTGCATACCAGACATTCAAAGAAGTAGAAAAATATGCCCTTGATGAGAAAAATAAAACCACCTCAGAAATGAAAAAAAAAAAAGAATTAGTAGGCAAAAACTTAAAAATTGTTGAATATACATTCCCTATGTTCAAGAGCTAGATAAAATATTGAGAATAATAAGTAGAGACAAAGAAAATATAAAAACATTGAATTTCCAGAGATGCGAGCTGCCATGTCTGATATTAACATTACTCTGGATGATATTAACAACAAATTAGACATTGAGGAAACACAGATTAATTAATTTTTTAAAAAATGCAAAAAACCAGTCCTAGTGAGATACAGATGGCAAAAAAATAAACATAAGAAAACTGCATTAATGAGCTGTTAAGACAACTTTACATAGTTTAATATATGTGTAATTAAACCCCCTAGGCACATGAGGAGTGATTGGAAAAATATTTCAATAATTAATGGCTAAAACTTTTCTAAATTTGAAGAAAAATATAAACCTACAGACCTAATAATTTCAACAAACCCCCAAAACAATAAACGTGAAAAAACTCATACCAAGACATATGCTTAAACTCTATGATAAAGAGAAAATCACAAAAATAGCCAGAGTATAAAATGGCATATTACAAAAAGGCAAAGAATTACAGAATATGTTCTATAGAGTTAGGGCAAGCAAGAGGACAGTGGAGAAAACTCTTCGAAGTACTAAAAGAAAAAAAGCAGTCAATGTAGAATTTTATACACAGCAAATAATATCCTTTGGAGATAAAGATGAAATATATTTCACAAATATAAAAGTTAAAGGAATTCATTGTCTGACGAGATGAAAAAATGTTAATGAAAATCTTCAGTGATGACCAAATTATACCAGATGGAGCTCTGGACTCACTTAAAAAAAAAGAGGGGCGGGGAGAAATAGTAACTCAGGAGATAAATGCAATACTTTCCTTTATATGATTTAAATCTCAGATTTAAAGAAAATACAAATTATAACAATATCATGATGCTCATCTTATATTTCAAAGTAAAATGAATGATAGCAATGATACAACTCTACCTGGGAGTAAATGAGACCTGACTATTCAAAGTTTTTTACATTATATGAAATTGTATAACATCCCTTGAGGTTGTCTGTGGTAAGTTAAAGATGAATACTGTAAACAATTTAGAAACCACTAAAATAACTTAGAAACAGATCTATCATTAACTAGCCACAATAAGATAGCAAATGGAATAATAGGGATACTCTAGTAATGCAAAAGAAGGCAGAAAGTGAGAATAACAGGAAAGGAATAGATGAGACCAGAGGGAACCCCAAAAGCACAATGTTAAATTGAAATACAAGCAAAGTAAAAGCCTACAATGCTATCAAGAAGAATAGTGGATATTGTGAAAGATAACAGGGAGTAGATTCTTGAGTCTAATGAAGATACAGCCTGGATTGTAAGTCAGCGGGTTCACAGGACAGCATCAAGAGATAAGACAGCTGGGAAGTACCCTTCTGGCAGCAGAAAAAATATCAAAGACTCACCTACAGAAAGTTTTCCTTCCAAGAGCCGCAATTTGATTGAATTAGTTTGCAGAAGCATTTGTGCCCCCAAGGCACAGCAGAAATTAATACAGCAACTATCAGCAAGTAGTGAAGTTTAACAGCCAGGTACTAGACAATCAGAAGAAAAGTAGAAGAGAGACCTAGCCAGTACTACAGTCATCCCAGGGGGACTGTGGGCATACCTAAAGCTATACTTATATCAGAGTCTGAAGATCATACAGAGGAAATGGTCTTCAATAAATTGATCTATCTAGTCACTAAACAAGTACACAAACAAACAATAATAATAAGCCTTGGAGATAGAAGGCCGGTACTCAGAACTGTTACAATATATTATATAAGGTGTTCAGTTTTAAATTTAAAAAATTACAGATCATGAAAAGAAGCAGAAGAGCATGACACATGCATCAGCAAGAGTAGGCAGTCTGGAAGGGTGACCAGATATTGGAAGTAACTGCAAAAATGTTCAAAGTAGTCATAAATAAGTTGATAGGCTGGGCTCAGTGGATCAATCTGTAATCCCAGCACTTTGGGAGGCTGAGGTGAGTGGATTGTCTGAGCTCATGATTTCAAGATGAATCTAGGCAACTTGGCGAGACCTCGTCTCTATAATAAATTTACAAAAAATAGCTGAGTGTGGTAGTGCACGCCTGTAGTTCTGGCTACATAGAAGGCTGAAGTGGAAGGATCACTGGAGCCCAGCAGGTTGATGCTGGGGTGGCCTTGAGCATGCCACTGTACTCCAACCTGGGCAACAGAGTGAGACTCCAACTAAAAAAAAAATAAATAAATAAATATGTTGACAGAAACTACAGGAAAACATAAATGTAGGAGAAATCTCTTCCATCAAACAGAGAATATCAATAAAGATACCCACTATATTTTTAAAAGGGAAGATGGTGATATCAGAAAGACAGTATTAAATGAAGCTTCAGGTCCTCATTCTCTCACAGAGGAGCAATTTAAGGAAAACAGAGAAATCAAAATGCCTCTGTGAGGACTCTAGAAAGTAGGTAAGAACCTCCAGCATCCAAGCAAATGCATAGGCAAGAGAAAATGGCACAAAAGTATAGGGTCATTTATAGTTTTGTATTTGCCTTTGTCCCTCCCCTACCTGGCATTGTGGGACTGGGAGGAAACCTCCCAATTTTCAGCTCATCAGACAGTATGGAAAGAGAAAAGTGAAACTTGTATCCAAATTTTTAGCTTACTTGGGAGATGCCCCAAAGACTGGTTTCCATCTTGCCTGATTTGGAGTGCTAGTAGGAATGATAATATAATTTGAATACCAGGTTGGAAACTGCTGAAAACCGAGGTAATTGCTTCTGTACATTAGGAGAACAAGGGGTCTATTCTTCTGTGATAGATTCCAGGGGAGCAAGAGATTATAAGCAGAATAATGCAGTGTAAACCAGAACTTAAAGCTCCCAAGAAGAAACAAGGTCAAGTCCCTTAGGGATGTAAAACATATCAACTCACCTGCATGTATTTTGCAAGGAAAGCAAATACTACTGCTCAGAAAAAAAAAAAACCAAAACATAGCCCCAGAGAAGAACTGTGAGCTCCCAGACTCTCTAACCAGGCTAACTGGTGTAGCTCTTTTATTGTACAAAGCCAATATATAAAGACTAGAAGAAGCAGTTGTGTGTGTCCTTTTATTTTTTTAATGCCCAAATCTGAACAAAAGATCACAAGACATTCAAAGAGTCAGGGAAATATTTCTAAATAAAAGGAACAAAGTAAATCTCTACAACCTGATCCTTTACAAAATGGAGATTTTCAAAAATTACATGACAGAATTTAAAACAACGATCTTAGGATGCATTATGAATTGAAAGAGAAACAAATGGACATCTATACAAAATCAGAAAAATGCATGAACAAAAGGAGACTATCAACAAGTGATATAACCTACTAAAACAACAAAAAACAAATTCTGAAGCTGAAAAATCCAGTAACTGAATTGCAAAATGTACTACAGGAATTCAGCAGCAAACCTGACCAGGAAGAGGGAAGCATCAGTGAATGAGAAGAAAAGTCATTTGTAATTATTGAGTCAGAGGAAGAAATAGTAAGTAAAGAGAACCAAAGGATTTATGAGACACCAGCCAGGAAACAAATATATTCATTATGAGAGTCACAGATAGAAAAGAGAGAGAGAAAGGTGAAGGGAACATATCTGAAGACAAGAGCATCGTAAATTTGGAGAAATATATGAACTTACAAATTCCAGAAGCACAACAAATTCTTATTAAGAAATCTCAGAGACCACTCAAGGCACCTTATAAACAATCTGTCAAAGGTGAAGACACAAAGAGAGTCTTGAAAGCAGTAAAAGGAAGTGACTTGTCATATACAAGGAAGCCTTTACAAAATTATCAATGGATTTTTCAGCAGAAACTTTGCAGGCCAGGTGGCAGGGGGATGATATATTCAATGTCCTAAAAAAAATGCAGGCAACTAAAAATGCTATATCAGGCAAACTCTTCTTCTAAAATGAAGGAATGAAGCTTTCCCAGATGAACAAACACTCAGGGTGTTCACTATCACAAGACTTGCTCTGCAAAAATGTGGATCGCCTTTCAATTTGAGACAAAATCATGCATGACAGCAACATAAAGCCAGAGGAAAATATAAATTTCTTCACTTAAAGAAAATACCTGGACGTATATAGAGACTATACTATGTCATTTTGGTGCACAATTCCAGTTTTAATTTTTGTATCAAATTCAAAAGACAACAATTTTAAAATGAGTATAAATGTATGTTAATGAATGTGTGATAAATAGGCATGTTGTAACATATATTAGTGTGTGTGTGTATATATATATATAGTTGTAACGTATGTTAGTAACATAAGATGGACTGAGAAGGTTAAAGTAATAGAGTTTTGGTATGAAATTGTCATTATCTTTTAAAATCTATCATTAATACTGAAAGATTTTTAAAAATAATCCCTATGGTAACCACAAAGAAAATATCTATAAAATATACCAAAAAGAAAACAGGAAGGAAATCAAATTTTGTCTCCACCAAAAAATCAACAGAACATAAAAGAGGGCAGCAAGAGAGGAAGTGAAAGACAAAAATCTGCAAGACATACAGGAAACAACAAAATGGCAAGAGTAAGTTTGCTCCTTTCAGTCATGACTTTATATGTAATGGATTAAACACTGCAATCAAAAGACATAGAATGGAAAATGGCATTTTAAAAAGGATGCCACATTATCTTGTCTATTTGAAACTCATTTAGATCTAAGGAAATATAAGCTGAAAATGAAAAAGAAATTGGAAAGTATATTCTATGCAAGTGACACATAAAATAAAGCAGGGATGACTATACAAATATCGGACAAACCTTTGTCAAAAAAGTCACTAGCGAAAAAGGGTATTATATAATAAAAAACTCAGTTGAGCAGGAAGATACACCAATTACAAATATATGTGCAGCCAATATTAAGCACTCCTAAATATCTGAAGCAAACGTTGACAGGACTGGAAGGAAAAAAAGACAATACAATAATGGCAGAAGACTTCAATACCTCACTTTGAATAATGGATAGACTGACAAGACAAAAGATCAGTAAGGAAATAGAGGACTTGAATCACACCCTAGATCAAATAGACCTAATGGGCATATACAGAACACTTCACCAACAAAGTGAATATCGTCTGAGGATGACCATTTTTCTCAAGTGCATACAGAACATTCTCAAGGACAGACCACATACCCCACAAAACATTTTACACTGTGACTTTCAAACATTGGACAATCCCTACAGAGAAATTCTGGACACCTCAGAAGCCAGAAAATAGTGAGTGTGTGATGGTCAGGTCTTTTGAGAAGGGGGAGCTGCATGATTGGAACCTGCAGGAACCGGCTGTGGTGGGACTGGGCCTCCTTGCAATCAGTTCCAGGGTCTGTGGACCAGACTCCGGGTGTCCTATCCAATCCCTATTCAGGCATTCCTAGAGCATCTGTGAGCAGCTCTGTGCCAGCAACCGCACATCTGGAAGAATCATCACAGGAGAATCCCCACTTGGTGTGCAGGGGTTTATGTCTGTAGGAGCTGTTCCCTGTTAAAAAGTAAACTGGGGCACCATTAAAATATTGAAAGGGTTATTTGAGCAAACAGTGATCCATGAATTGGGGCACACCCAGCCTTGATTTGGGGATCCACAGGAGGGTCTTGAAGCAATGGATTGTGTAATCAGACCACAGTCAATAACTGATTAGTTACAGCTATGAAGTTCTTTTGTTGAACTGTCCAAATGGGTATTTCTTTGTTATGGAATCAGAGATTAATTGGAGATTTGGCTTGATTAAGTCTAAATTGTCTTTCCTTCTAGATGAGTAACTTTCAAAAAATGCATTTGAGTTAAATTTCATTTTTCTTATACAGAAACCCAGGGCACTGCAGCCACTTTAATTGCCTGCTGTGTACTCGGGGGACCAAACCCCCCAGAATTTATTAAACAGAGTGTATTCTTACATGTTTATACTTCAGTCACTTCAAAGTACTCTTCGTTAGATGTAGTACACCTATCGAAATGCATTTTCTACTGCTCAAAACCATTTTTGAACTCAGCGATTTTGATGCCTTTTAGTGCTTCTGCCTTTGTTTCACCTCTTCTGCATCAGCAACAAGTTTTATTGTGAGGACTTTTTTCATGGGGGAAATTAAAAAAAAACCTCTTTTAGGCTGAGATCAGGTGAATAGAGAGGGAGGGAACTTGGGGGGGATTGGGGTTATTCAGATTTTGATCAAAAACTGCTGAATACTTAGCAGGGTGTGGCAGGTGCACTCATAAATCACTCATCATGAAATGGGCAAACATGTTGAAAAAATCTCCAGTGAAAAATTTTCTGAAATAAATGCAGCCTCTTACAAAAATGCTAGCTGATTCAGTGATGTGATGGGTTCCTGGATCACTTACCTAGTGGGGGAAGCTAGTACTACAAAAGGCTTGCCTTTCAAAACATAATTCTGGCTTTTTGGGGGGTCCTCCTCATGGTTATTTTAATGCTTTACCAGGAACCTTTTTTTCCACTACAGTTTTCAAGTGTATGGCAAAAACAGTCTCAAATCCACCACCCTTCTCCCCCAGCCTCACACTTCCAGGGCTTGCAGTGAAATCCTAAATACATAGTTTCTTCCACATATTCCCAAACACCAATTTGTCCTCTCCAATTGACAATATTATCAACTGTACCTTTGGCATGCACACAGTGGTGTGTTTATTGCTTTACATCAAGTAATGGATAGCAAGTTTTTAAAGATTTGTTTGTTTGGGAACATTTCACATGAGAGAAAAGTAGAGAATAATCCCCTGATGTGCCACTGATTAAAAAAAATCTATTTGATGCTCCTCCTCTTACCTTTTCTTGTTACCGACCTCTACCTTATCAGAATATCTTTGAGTTGAGGCTCTACTTTTGGAAACTTTACATGGTGATGTGGCCTCAGCCACCCTCTGTCTTAGGTAAACACTGTCTGGGATGACCAGGTTTCTTGAAGTGTCTAGTGGATCTCAGCTCCTGAGTCATCACCTCCCAGAGGAAAGCCTGAGATATGGAAGTGGAGCCTCACAGGGGGATATTAAGATGCTGTTATTTAGAGAAAAAGATATAAATGATTCTTGCCTTCTGGATCTTCTCAGTCTTGTGAAGGGAAAAAAACAGCCCCAATAACAAGGGAAGCCCTCCCAGAGAACCGGACTGATGTATCCAGAATGAGCTGCTGAGCCATTGAACCTAGACCACATGGCAGCAGACTGACAAGTAATGGTGCAACCAGCCCAGCTGGGGAAGGAGACCTGCCAAGGGACACACCCCCACCCTTGCCCAGGCCCCAGGCCCAGGCTGTCTACCTATGCCAGGCTCTGTCTGGTTCTGGCAAGGAGACCTGGGGGTGATGGTCAGGTGGTATGTCCCTTATCTTGGGACGTGGTTTCACCTCAGGAGATGAGTAACCATGGGGGCAGAGGTGGGGCCTAGGGGCCACCTGTGTGCATCTTATGTGCCCCACCCCAGCTTCTGAGCCTCCAAGGTGGCAGCCAGGGTTCCTCACCAGCTCTGTGGCTTCAGTTCTGGCCTGCTCTCTTGGGACTCTGACAGTTTCCTCCCTCAACTATGACATGGGGGTCCCAGGTCCCCTGCAGGCAGGAGCCCACCACCAGCCACCTGGGCCTCCTCACCCAACTGACCTATGAGGCCCAACTGGCCAGACTGATGTCCTATTTGCTTTTTTGTTCTTTTTTCTCTTCTGTGTGTGTTTTCTGTCCTGACTGCTGTATGAAGTTTTCTTACAGCTGCAGGGTATAGAACATTCCCTACCCCAGAGAGTACCCACGCCTGCCCTTCTCGGGCAGGTTGTGCCTCTGCTCAGCTTGGAGCAGTGTGCCTATTGAGTGTAATCAAGCACTTGGATCCCTGACCCTGTATCCCCTGCCATCTTATTGGTGAGGCCCATGATGTTCCCGCACTCTGAATCTGAACTGCTCTTGAAGCCAAGATGAGGAATGGGGTGAGGTTGCTGAGGGACCTGGGATCCCCTCCTGGGGCAAATCTGTACTGTAAGGAGGCTGGGCTTGCTCCATGCCACCAGCCCTCATTTGAGTTCCATTTCAGCCAGAGTTGGGTGGAATGCAGCCTGCTTCTGCCTGCTCTTATGTGACTCGAGTAACAAGAATAAATTTTACATTTACAAATGGTCAAACAACTCAAAGGAACACAATTTTGTAACACTTTGAAGTTAGAATTTTCCATGTGCCAATGTGAAGTTCTGTGGGAGTACAGCCGTACCTCTTCACTCACAGGTTGTCTGTGGAAGGCTGCTGTTATGAGACCAGGGTAAAGTTTAGTTGGTGGACAGAGCCCAGTTGGCAAAAGTGAATATGCTCACTCCTGGCCCTTTAGGGGAACAGTTTTCAGCTTCCAGTTGGAGGGGTTTCTGGCAGGACTCTCAGCTCTGGGTCAGATCCTTCTAATCAGGGCAAGTTCATCTTCTGCAGGTGTGCCTGTAAAGTGGGGGTGCCACGGTGCCTCTTGTGGGGGCGGAGATCCTTGGCATGCCAAGTAAAGGTTGCTTGCCTCATGTACGCCTATCTCACCTGTAGAAGTTTCAGGGCTGGATCCAAGCAGCAGGAGCAGTTGGTCTCCTGCAGCAAAGCCCCTGGGACCTGAGCAGTGACTCATTCGAAGGAGGTCCCCTGGGGCCCACTCTTTAGGATAAGGATGGTACAGGGCTGGTATTCTGGTCCACCCTGGCAGGGCCCTGGATGCAGCAGGTATTGTACATCCCTCATGAGGTTGCTGGAGCCAATGGCTTTTGTCAGCGTGTTCTCCAGCTCTTGCTGTGTCCCTGCAGTGTGCACCTGATAGTTGAGCACCTGCTGGGCCTCACTAGAATGTGAGGATTTGACCAGGGCCACTAGGTTTCTGGAGTGGCGGTGTGGCCCAGGAACAGCTAGAGGTTCTCAGGCACTGTGGCTGCTGCACATGGAGATGGCTCTGGATGCCTGGCCCTGGGCTCTAGGTGGTAGCTGAGGTTTAGGAGGGGGATACGCATGCTGCTGAAGGAGCGACTGAGGCACAGAACTCTTGAGGTTTCAGGAATGGTGAGGAGGTTAGGGCTTGACTGTGGAGACTTTGGTGTTGGCTTTGTATTAGATGGGCCGCTGCAGGTATGAGTACAGTAGGGCATGGTGGCTCTGGTGGCTCTTGGAGGTGGATAGACCCAGAGGCCCCAGCCTCTACAGTGCTGAATGGGTGTTGCTGGCCTACTGAGATGGGGGCTCCAGCTGGGAGGACAGGTGGTTGCTGTAGGACAAAGTAAAAGCTGTGAGGCTACCAGGGGACATATCCCATGTCACCTCCTATGGCTGCCCAGATGGTGTCATGGTGCCCCAGCAGTCGCCATGCAACTGGAGTGGATGTGACCATGGAGCCATGGCCACAGGCCCTCTGCAGCTGGCCTCAAGAAAGAGTCTCCTTTTACCCTCTGCCAGTCTGCTAGGCTCTTACCTCCCATTCTCACTGAGCTACTCCACTGAATTAAACCAGACCCCAAATTGCTCCTCAGGCTGAAGACGGTAGTTTTCTGCAGCCGCCTGGAGCAGCTGCATCCTCCGGAGCATTTTGATCTCCTAGGGTGAGAGGAGATGGAAGGAAAGGATGTTGACAGGACCTGGGTAGAAGGCAGGCCCTGCGGGGGTGCACAGGATGGGGAGGAAGGTAGCAGGGGTCAGTCTCGGGGCTTTTGTCTGAAAGATCCTGCTCCTCCCCTCCAATCTGAGGTGGCGCTGACTTGTTCTCAGAGTTGGGGACAAAGAGCCCATCCTGCAGGATTTGGTCTTTGGATTTAGTCCCCTCCCCACACTCCCCATGGGGATGGGTCCCCTCCTTCTCTGTGTGTCAAACCTTCAGTGAGTCCAAGATGCAGAAGATAGAGCCAGGGAGGGCCCTCGAAGGGGTGCCCCTCGCTTCCGCATCCCGTCCTCCCCTACATGAGGGCCACAGGGCTCACTTTCATCATCTTCTTCTTGTGGATCACATTTTCCGAGAAGTCAGACAGCCAGTTTCCACCAGAAAGGCTCCCTGACCCATGAAGAGCCACATCTCGCCCTCTCCTACAGTGCACAGTCAGCAGGGTCTCCAGGGTCAGGGATATGCACAAGACATGGCTTGAACCTGCCTCAGACTCTGGGCTCAAGTGGAGAGGTCAGGGGAGCTGAGACTCAGGGACATTTTGCCCCAACCTTCTCTGATGGCAGACAGGGAAACTGTGCCATGAATGGAAAGAAAATTCTCTGATATGTGGGAGCTCCCTGCTCTTGGATGGGTCTAATTCTACTCTCCTCCCAAGAACAGCACTCTAGGGGGAGGTTGAGTCCAGCTTAGCCCAAACCTCTGCCCCTTTGCAGTCTGGTAGCTCTTTACTTTCACCCTAGGGAAAGTGGGATGACAGCTACCGTGGCACCTGCATCCCTCATGGGTAGATGAGCCTGAGGCTCCTGCACATGAGGTGGCTATGAGACGTTCATGAAAGGAGGATTGCTGAGAGCTCTGATCTAAGGGCTATTCTGAGACTCTCTCCCCAACCCTCAGGATGCTCCCTCCCCCCCTTATCTCAGAGTTGAGTCAGCAGTTCAGTGATGAGAAGGGGTCTGGGAAAGGAACAATGCCCTGTGCCATTGGGGTCATAGTGGTGATAAGTGTCTGCTCTCAGGTGTCTTCTAAGACCTGTTCCCTGAAATCTCGTTAACCTCTGCCTTCTGATCTCCTCCCCAGGCCTTCCACTCAAAACAGCTGAAGACCCTCAGCTGCCTCTCCTCAGTATCTGCCTCCTCTCCCCCTAGCTGACTTCCAGGGCTACCAGGCTCCCCTCCAGTTACCTCTGTGGTGGAATATCAACAGGTCACTAGGCCATGTGGTTTCTGGCCCCACCTTCCCCAATTCCTTCTAAGCCCTGCTTATCCATGCCCTGGCTCTGGGCTCTTTAAGGGAGGCATTCAAACAGTGGCCACAGGAGGGATGGCATGGGGGAGGAAAGCCCCTCCTCCCCTGATGGCCAGGTCTCTAACTGGGAGAGAGGAGTCCTGTCCTCTGGCCCTTGGACCAAGCACACAGAGTGTTTGCTGCACAGAACTTCCTCTTCCTCCACTCAGGACGTACTCTGCTGAAGTGTCATCTCTAACTGACAAGGCAGGGTGCTCCCCCAGGGTTTCCCTGCCACAGGCATACTCACCTTTCTCTACATCCGCAGCCTTTGGGCTCTCTGGAGGTTCTCCATCTTGGAGATCCTTGCCTGCAAGATCAGAGACAAGGTCCATGAAACTTTCCTCCCCTTACCCAGTTACACCAAGATGTCCTGACTTTGAACACTGGGTATCTGGCCTGAGTCAGTTGGTACAATGCTCCCAGCCCCTCTAGCAAGCTCTGATTTGATATTCACTCCAGATTCAACATTCACTGAGATGTGAACTTGGGCTTTCATTCCAGCCTCGGGGACGGCTTCCTCATCTGGAATGTGGGATGAGAACAACACCAGCCTCATCAAGTCTCCTGAGGACTCAATTTCCTGAAAGCATCATGATTTTTCTCATCTTCATTCCTCTCAGGAAGAGCCAGACATGAGCACCCTCAAATTCCTTCCCTCCCCTGAACCTCACTGTGACCTTGTGAGGCTCACACAACACACTCATCTTCCCTCCATTTTCCAGATGAGAAAACAGAGACCCAAGCATGAAAGTGTCTTGCCCAGGGGCTACGGTACAGACTGGTTCTCCCCCTTACCTGAAGGCTGTGTTTCAGCTGCCTTAACCTTACACCTCAGCAGCACCACTGACCAGGGTCCCATCTTCTAGACTTTATGGGGGTCCATGGCCCCAACCAGGCCCAAATGTCTGGAAGAGGGAGGAAGCGTTTGGGTAACCGGGCGGAGAGGCCTCTACTTGTCCTAACTCCACTGGAATCTTTGCTCCCAAGATGGATTTGAGGTCATGCCAAAGGCCTCACTTCCTTCAATCATCCACCAAGAGAGTTTGCTGCACAGAATGTTTTCTCCCTGAATTCAGGAAACAGTCTCCTGAAGTATCATTTCAAACTAACAAGGCAGAGTCCTCCCAGGGTGCTGGGTGGTACCACTTTGCTTCCTCATTTACACAGAAGGGTCTGAGATTTGGCCAGAAAGGAGCCACTAGGAGTACCCAGATATTACTCTTGAGCCATCTGGGCCACATGCCACTGCTAACTGAGCACCAGGGGGAGAATCCTGTGACATGATGGTTTAGCAGAGTCTACAAAGGGCCGAGTGGAGATTCCTAGAAAACATATATATCTGTCCCATGTATGGCCATTAGGACCCAAAGCTGGGCAGCCCACTGGACCCTCGGGCCTGTAGGATTCTCTGCAGCCTCCCTCTGTGGTGCAGGCAGGGTGCTCTCCCTGTGGAGCTTCAGTGCAGACAGGAGCAGCAACAGGGGCCTGGTTTTCGGAGGAACTGCTGGACTAGTTTGGAGAAGGAAGGTGGCTCCATCTACCACATTCACTCTTCAACCTGGAGAAAGCTTCATGCCAGGATGGACTAGAGTGGGAGCCAGAGACTTGCTGATTCCGCAGCTCCTCACACCTGCGTAACAACCCAGCTGCCATCCCCACATTCCACCACCGGGGCCTCCTGCTGCAACAGACTGCCCTTCCAGGGGCAAACACTTCCCTCTGTCACTCCAGACTACATATGCCTGGTGTCTGCTATTTGTCAAATCAGTTTTCATAGAGGAACACACACACACACACACACACACACACGGCCAAGTACCCTTTCCAACTTCGCTTTAAACACATACCCCTCATCTCAGCCTCCACCTTGCCTTGATGAGTGGATTTCTGCTCAGTTCCTTGCATTTGTTATAAAGAACTTGAAATTGTTTAGAGCTTTTCCTATGAAGAGGGAAAAGAAGGAATATTTAATTTGAGAATAATGAAGAGTTGTGCACATTCAAATTCTTTTGATTTGAGAATATCAAAAGTACTGAACTGCCAGGAAGAGAGCTTCCACTAAGTACCCCTGAACCCTAAAGTCTCCACAGGACTGGGGAGGAAGTTGTCACGATGGTCACCTGAGTCTCATCCCCATTTCACCTGACATCTCTGTACAGGTCAGATGTCAGTTGGGCAGAGAGTTCCATTGCTCTGTATAAATATCTGAAAGTCTTCAGTTGGCCCCAGGCCAATCCTGAAAATTAGGAAAACTCAGTCCTGAGTTGGACATTCTGGCCTAATGTTCAAGTTTAGAGAAGTTGGCCTCAGTTTAGGGACTGATCAGTCCATCCTGGATCTAATGTCCTTGTCCTTCTTGAACCTCCCAGGGTTATTGAGTGTGCATGACCAGAGCTGTGGGTGTCTGGTCTATCCTGGTCCTCCTGTGGAGAGAGCTTTCCTCACCTGGAAACTTCTCCCCATGACTTGTTGAGCTGATTGACTGGGGAGCTCTTTAGGGCAGAGAGGATAGCTTGGCCTGAGGAGTAGTTCCCAAGCCTGAGGCACTTCTGTGGAGGGAAGAGAATGAGTCACGAGGTTAAGAGTTGAGCACCCCCTTGTCTAGCTTAAGTCTCCTTTGCTGACCTCTCACCTTCTGGATGAAGTAAAGGCCCAGGGATCCCAAGGAGGGCACACCTGGGACCCAATGAGCGACACTCACAGGGAAGAATTATAGTTCAAGCCAAGGAAAAACCCCAGGTAGGAAATGAGCAGCTGCCATTGGGCCCTGATGTCAAAGTCAGTGTGCCATTGGCAGGAAGTGCCTAGGGGGTTGCAGGGTGCAGATGCAGATGACAATCCTGAGAGCCAAGCGAGCCAGTTCCAACGTCTTCAGACAGGGAGTCCCCAGAGACTTCCACAGCTTACTTTGGCCACCTTGATCCACTGTTCTATTACCCTGGCCCTAGCCCAGGCTCTCATGCTGTAGTTCCCAAGGTAGGTGGTGATGATGCAGTTGGTCACTCTGCTGGATTGTGTGATGATGACACAGACAGTGGGTGCCAGCTGCTTCTGTTCCTTCTTATTCCGATGGCCCCAGATAGAGCCTAGGCATTCATAGGGCACCATCATCTTGAACAGTTCCTGAGGAGGAGGGGGGTGCCATGAATACATGGCACACCCAAGCTCAGAGTCCACAGTTACTCACAGTTTCCGACAAGTGACAGTGGTCTGAGGTAGAGTTCAAAAAGCTTGGGAATTGCGGCTAAATTTGTGGGAGTCCCTAGGTTTTGCTCTCTGCCCACAGAGGGCATCATATGCATGGTGAGAACTCAATATGATGGGGAGAAAGAACGGCATTTTCAGAAGCTCCAAGCACCAGAGGGGGCTCATGAATGCTCATCCTGAGGCCAAGTCTGCCACCCATCCCAACCAGCCCTCAGTCCTTCTTTCCAATCACATGCACATTCCTTGTGGCAACTCCAACTAGGGGCTCTATTAGGGTGTCTGCCATAGAATCTCATATGCATCAGGTACCTAATAAGCACTGAAGCTGGTTGTGTTTGGAGCACATGGGTAGGCGACACATGGACTGGCATCCCCTCACTGAGTCCTCATCACCACCACATAAACTAGGCCCTATCCACTTTCTAACCATCTTGTCTCTTTGGATCTGCACAGTCACTCTGCAGCTGGCACGTTCATGTCCCATGTCTGCTATCCACATGTGGACAGGGAGGGCTTCTGGGAGAAGAAAGTCATCTAGTTCACAAGGGTGGTGAAATATGGAGCGGGGATTGGGCCAAGGTCATTGGACTGGGGTCAGGGTGTGACTGGTCTAACACAGCTGATAGCAAAAGCACAGCCTGTCTCACCAAACCCTGCAAAGCCCAGCTGCTTGCCACATCCCTCAGAGTCCACTGCTCTGCCAGCTGCTTGGGAGGAAATGCCATGATTCCAGGCAGCTCCTTAATGGGCTTGTTCTCTGCAGTCTTAGGACAGGGGCAGGGGGCCTCTTGAGCTGGCTCTACCTCAGGGTCATTCACAGAAGGTGGCATTTCCCCTGGTGCTGGAGCTGGCCCTGCTGCTGGCTCTAGATAAGGTGCTAGATCCAAAGCTATAGGTGCCTCTTGCTCCAGAGCAGGCCTCAGCTCCATCAGAGGTGTTGGTGCTGACTGTGGAACCAGCACTGGTAATGCCTGTACCTCCTGACACAGATTAGGAGCTGGAAAAAAGAAACGTCAGAAACATCAGTCACTTTTCACTGACTTCTCCAAACACAGAAGCAACCTCACTAAATTTCTGGGAATTCCAGCCCCAGAAGTCTTCCAGATCAAAGGCCACCTCACGTTCTGCCTCTGCCTCCTTGGGATTCCCAAGTGCCAGGTGTCCTCGGTTGCACACCTTAGGAAGTCAGCCCAGTTCAGGCCAGTAGCCCAGCATGGGGGACAGCATGTGTTTAAACCATGGCATTTCTGTGGGGTGGGGAGAATTTCCATAGGTCAGGTGTGGCCAGGCATGCAAATGGGTGGGATGATGCTGGGATGGCAGGGAGGCAGCAGAGTCGGAGGCTGGTCTTTTCACCCCATGGCCCTGACACGGCACCCTGGTGTGTTTCTGGGGCTTTGGGGTGTGGCTTCCTATCTAATGGACAACTCCATCACTCCCCATCCAGCTTTCTGGGATACCATGGCTGCAAACGACCTGGTCATGGGAAAGGGCTAAGCAATCCCTTAAGGGCCTTGACTTCCCCCTGATGCTTTCTTTCTGAAGGCCCAGGGCATGCACCTCCATGCACCTAATAACTCAGCACTGTGATTTCAGGCAGACTTGGGAACAGGTTCCCTATCTAACTCCAGGTATGGGCCCTCTCTGGTGGATTCACCAGGGGTGATGTGGGAGGAAGGAGGACAGGCAGAGCTAGGATGGACTGTGTAGGGCATAGGTCTCTTAGGGGTTGGATCTAAACTCAGTCTTACCTATCTTTTGCAGAATGCCTAGGACACCAACACCACTGACAGCTCGCTCTGGATATTTTACTCTTGCTGGGGAGCCCCCAGGAACAGCCTTCTCATGAAACCCATAAGAGGTATGAGACCCATGGTCTCTTTCAATCACTCTCCAGCCAAGGACCATAGAATCTTTCCATACTTTTAGGGTGACAAGAGGTCTTTCTTCTGGACCCAAAGTATACTCATTGTATACTTAGTCCAGGGCTGTGTCATCATGGTCAGAATCTGAAAGAATGCTTCCATACCTAAGGAGGCCATCACACTGAACATTCTGTCACCATGGACTGCTTGGATGCCTACTATGTGTGTGTTAACTCCTAAAGTAGAATTGAGGCCCAGAGTTTGGCAGCTGCTGTGTTTATTCAGTTAATGCCAAGTGTTCAGAAAAGTGCCTGTACAAAATGAATGCTTAATATATGTGTGTTTCATGAATGAACTCCCCAAAAAACCTTCTCAGTTGTAGGGTGGGCCTTGGGCTTCTGCCAGCATCCAGAGAACAAAGCCCTGTCTGTGTCAAGGATAATGACCAGTTAGAAGGAATCTCAAAGCTGCTTGGAAATGAAGAATACCTGATCTCAAACTGCGGGGGGCTGGCCTAAAAGAATGCAGCCCAGTCCAAAGTATGTGCTGGGCTCTCAGGAATGTGGCCCAGCCCAAACTCTGTGCTAGGCCACTCTTGATAATCATCTATGCCATTGAAAAGCTGAAAACCGCTCTCCCTAAGTATATACTAATTCTACAAATATTCTTTTAAATCTTATAAAGAAACTTGTACTGTATAAAAGGCTCCCAAATGTGACCTGAATTTGAATTATATCTAATACCTAAGCCGAAACCACAGTTTATGGGAAACAGGAACAATGAGTTTCTAGAGTGAGCTATGCCTGTCACAGTCACAAAGCCTTCAGCTTAGGCCAGCAGAGTTCCTTTAGGTTGTTTGTGCTGCATGGCAAAAGGGGGAGGAAAATGGGGTCAATGGCTCCTGAACATGTCCTTGCGGTCTCGGGGTCCACGGCCCTCCCTGATCCCTAATGCTCAGTGGGCCTCCGTGGCTGGCTCCCAACATCTCCCCCTTTTTTATTTTTTAGCACAAAACCATGAAACTCGGTGTTGACCTGGGAGATGTTCTTCTTTAGTACTCTGAAAATAATTAGAAACAGGCATAGCAACACAAGAATCGCTGCTCTGCAAATTCCCACATTAATGAGTATAGACATCAATGACTTTTGGTTGATGAATGATGAGAAATTATTAAATATAGAAGTGGCCAATTCTGAGGACCGGAATTGTCTCTCAGCGATATATATGTCCTGTATTTCTTGGTAATTTAGTAAGGTCTATACTCAAGTCCGATTGATTCCAAATTCCAAGGATATGATTTTTTATTTTGTCCCAAGTGTGGACAGATTTATTTACCTCTAAAGGAGTGAGGCAAATCCATTTAAACTCAGAGTGACACCGGAGAGCCAATTTTATCTTTAAAGTCACAAGCTCTTGTCCTACTGCTAAAACTGCCTCCTCTAACGCATTAACCTTACTTTCTAACTTTTGATCTATAATCTCCTGAGTAGCTAATGCAATAGAAACATTCCTAGGTAACTGATCAGCAAAGGTTGCTGTGTGGACTTCCTTAGATAAAGCTACTGCTGAAACTGTTACTGAAGTGGCAATAGCTATCAAAGCTGTAATTCCTAAAATCAAGGTGGCTAAAAACCGTTTCTGTCTGGCTAATAGAGCATTAACCTCATACAATGTTTGCAAA
>NW_007247240.1:228070-304617 GCF_000164805.1 Carlito syrichta | reverse complement strand
CTGGATAATTTGTTTGTTTCTAATGACAGTTGTTAACACTGGAGGTACCCATCCATTAACATGCCATCTAGCAGGGATGGGTTTTTTTCCGTTTTGTCTTGTAGTATAAGGTCGTAAATTAATACCCCAGTCACTAATAGTTAATCTTTCTCGGGGTATAGAATAGTCCACTTTAGAGTTATAAATACAGTCTCTCCACTTTGGATATCCAGTATCACGTTGAATAAGCAGCCAGTCCTTTTCGGTGTTATTGAAAGAACAAACAGGCATATTAGATGGTGGTGAAGTTTCTGTGGCTAGACTAGGATCAATTCCTCCAGGCATTAGCATTTTAATCCACCAGTTCTCTCTGTAATTATTTCATGTCGGACTATCAATAAGCAAAGTTTTGAGAGAAGACATAAGACAAAACTCCTTATAATAATCAAAATTAGAAGTCATAAAAACAAATAGGAGGTAAACAAGAACTACCTTCACATGTATAGTTGTTGTTAATGACATGTTTAGTTTGTGCATTAAACAAGGCAGCCCCCCCCATTTGTTATGGAGAGTTAGAAAAGACATTAATGACCTCATTATTCCAAATAACTGGCTGGAAAGTAGGAGGATTAGGTATATATGCCCAATATGTTTTATTAGCCTCCAAGGAAGATACTGGATCAATTTGGTTCATTAAGAGAGCAAGCATAGCCAAAAACAATGTTACCGGTCTGATGGGAGTGTGCTGGGACCTCACCATATCCCCAGCTTCTTCTGCCAGAAATTCCATTTGGCCCCAGGTTGGTAGAAAGGAGCGGCGGACGCTGAAAACACTTCGCCTGAGGGTGGTTCTTCTTGACCTTGTCAATCTGGGGTGTGAGTCTTCATTTTGGATGCTGAGTTGTCTCATCTGGTTGGTCAGAGAGTCCCCTTGTTCCTCCGGAGTTTGCTGAGCCTGATGTTGTTCCACAGGTGATGACTCGTCCAGTAGCGTGGAGGACAGCTCCTACTGCTGGTGACTGCTACGAACTGCTTCGTAATCATTCCTCCGTATTGGCCCGATTCTGGCTATCCTGTGTGGGCGTCGGATTAGTAGGGGCATTTCTTATCAATTGATCGGGGACCCAGATCGGGGAAGGCTCGTCCTGTGGGAAGATACAAGCATAGCCTCTCCCACTGGTCAATAAAATGTCAGGTCCTCTCCATTAACCTGTAAGGAGATCTTTCCATTTTACCATAGGTTTAATTCTTTCATCTGGGTTCCAATGTCTAGCCATAGCTGAATTGCCTGAGGAATCCAAGTTCAAGTGATTAATAATGAATAAAGCATGATTTAATATATGATGAGGAGAGCTGTACTTAAACTCCCCCTCTTGTAATTTAGTTATTTGATTTTTTAAAGTTTGGTGGGCTCTTTCAACTATGGCTTGACCTTGTGGGTTATAAGGAATTCCTGTTGAGTGAGAAATGTTAAATTTGGAACAAAATAGTTGGAAGGCCTTAGATTTATATGCTGGACCATTATCTGTCTTTAACTGCTTAGGCATTCCAAGCTGTGAAAAGCAAAAGAATAAATGCTGTACCGCATCTTTATAAGCTTCTCCGGTTCTTGCTGAAGCTAAAATGACATGAGAAAACGTATCTGTTGTAACATGTAAATAAGACAATTTCCCAAAACTAGGGAGGTGGGTAACATCCATCTGCCACAAGGAATTAGGTTTCAAGCCTTGAGGATTTACTCCTCCTGGAGCTGGAGCAAAGGTAGGACAGGCCTTGCATTTCTTAACAATTTGTCTAGCAGTTTCTCTCGGTAAGTGAAACTGATAACGTAAAGTAGTGGCATTTTGATGATGAATTTGATGAGAGGATTGAGCCTTAGCGACTGTTTCAGCTTCTACTGCATTGCAAATAGCAGGTTTTGTCAAGGCATCAGCCAATTGATTGCCTTGGTGCAGAGGTCCTGGTAGGCCAGAATGTGATCTAATATGGCCCACAAAAAATTGTTCCTCTCGGTTGTGGATGAGGTGTTGTAACTGTAATAGCAATTCTAAAATAGTAGTTTTGTTTGTAGGAATGGTAGCTGTTTCAATATGGGGGAATAACCCCTTAACATAACATGAGTCAGTATACAAATTAAATTTAGAATGCTTTAAAGAGTTAAAAGCAAACAACACTGCTTGCAGTTCCGTCTTTTGTGCTGATGTTTCTGAAGTTTGCAGCACATGAGACTCATTGTTAATAATTGCTACAGCCTTTCCATTGGAAGAGCCATCAGTAAAGACCCAAGCTGCCTCTTCAAGGGGAGTTGAAGAACAGCTACGGGGAAATATTATAGGATTTCAGTTAACAAATTGTAGCGATGGACTTTTAGGTAAATGGAACAAAATCTGTCCCCTGAAGCCAGTTAGCGCTACTTGCCAGTCATCACTATCTTGAAGTAAAGTTTGAAACTGAAAGTTGCCATAGGGAACAATGATGTTATGTACATCCTGACCAAACAATTCAACACTTCTATGTCTTCCCTTAGTTATTAATACAGCCGCTAAGTAAGGGTAAGAAGCCAATACTTTCTTTGATGATGCCAGCAGGTGGAGCCATTCCATTGGCCCCTCTTGCCACAGACACCCTGTGGGAGTATGGGCAGTAGCCAGAATAATTAAATCCCAAGGTGAACGATAGTCCAATCTTTTAACTTTCTGGGATTTAATGGCTTTTTCCACGAGTGTTAAAGCTTTACTGGCCTCTGGGGTTAAAGCACTTTTAGAGCCTGGAGAGGGATCTCCTTGTAAGATATTGAAAAGAGGCTTTAAGTCCGCTGTAGTGACTTGTTGGAATGGTCTAATCCAATTAATGTCCCCCAATAACTTCTGAAAATCATTTAATGTAACCAGGCGATCTGTACGTAGCTGTAAAAGCTGGTGACTTACTGTCTGTGTACCCAAGACACGACCAAGATAAGTAAAAGGTGGATTAGTTTGGATTTTTTCAGGGGAGACCTTTAAGCCACAATTAGTTAGAGCAGCTATAGTTTGATTAAGAATATCATGCAAAAGAGCACAATTTTCATGTGCTAGCAAAATATCATCCATATAATGGACTAAGTAAAGGTCAGAATACTGGCTTCTAATACCTTGTGAGGCGGCATCCACAAATTTTTGACACAAGGTGGGACTATTTTTCATACCTTGAGGTAGAACCTTTCATTGATATCTTTGAAATGGATGCGTGAAGTTCTCAGAGGGTAAGCTGAATGCAAATCTTTTACAGTCATCTGAATGCAAAGGTATGGTAAAGAAACAATCTTGTAAATCAATAACTATAACATTAAAGTTAGCGGGAATACCGGCTGGAGATCACAGTCTGGGTTGTAGTGCCCCCATAGCCTCCATGGTAGCATTTATAGCTCTTAAATCCTGTAAAAGTCTCCATTTACCAGATTTTTTCTTAATTACAAATATTGGAGTATTCCAGGGGCTGGTAGAGGGTTCTATGTGACCTGCTTCTAACTGTTGCTGAACTAGTTCTGTGGCTGCCTTAAGCTTCTCTGAGGACATGGGCCTTTGTTCCACCCAAACTGGTTTATCATCTCTCCAGTTTATTGGGTCGGCAGAAGGAAGAATGGCCCCTAGAATAAATTTGAATAACCAATGCCTGCTGGTCTGCCTTCTCCTTAATTTAGACAGGTTCCTGAATTCCATGCCCGTCCTTACCAAGCCCCTTAAATGGATTGTAGCCCATTTGTAACATTTGTGCTGAAACCTTATCATTAGGGCTATATAAGAGCATGCCCATCTGAGTAAGAACATCTCTTACCCATAAAGTAAAAGGGATACACGAGACTACATATGAGCAGAAGATTCCTGACTTTTCCTCATCTTTCCAATTCAAAATCTGAGAACTTTTTGCCACTGAAGACAATTGGCCAATGCCTATAAGTCCCGAAGGAGCCATCTGAGTTGGCCATGAGGCAGGCCAGTCTTTTCCAGCTATACAAGAAACATCAGCACCAGTGTCCAATAAACCTTTAATTTTGACTCCTTGGATATACGATTCTTTGTAAGGTCTTGAATTGGTTATTTCTTGAAACCAAAAGGCAACATCGCTAGAGCCAAATCCAGAGTCACCCCTAGGCAGGTCAGTTAAGTTTTTGTCTGCTTTATGATAAGGCAAGAGCAGCAACTGGGCTATTCTCTGACCTTTGTTAAGCTGTACAGTTTTATTAGGGGGAGTGACAAGCACATGGATTTCTCCTGTGTAATCCGAATCCACCACTCCAGGAATAATGGAAACTCCTTGTAAAGACAAGGAACTTCTACCCAATATAATGCCCACTATTCCTTCCGGGAGAAGGCCCTTTACTCCTGTAGGAATTGGGGTCACCGGGACATCTGGAGTTAATATTGTTGTGGTGGAGGAACACAAGTCCAGTCCTGCGCTCCCTGGGGTGGCTCGGATGAGCTCTGCAATGGAGCAGAAGGAACTAACGGGTTCATGTTGGAAGCCGCCCCTATTGTTGTCTGGGGCCGGGGCTGGCCCGCTTGGAAGTTTCCCTGAACCAGGATAACCTGTTGTTGTATTAAAGGAGTGCCATTCTTATGAAATTTAGATCTACATTCTCATGACCAGTGATACCTTTTTGACATTTAGAACATATTCCTTTTGGTCGAACAGCCCCAGTAGGTGGCAGTGTTGTGCCATTAGAAGAGGTAGCATTAAGCTTAGCGGGGCAGTTTCTACTAGTGTGTCCAATTTGCCCACACACATAACATGATTGTACCTAAACATTTTTCTGTTTACCTGTGCCCTGCATACTTTGAGCGACCTGTGAAAAGGTTTCTCCCTTCAATGCTGTGGCCAAAGTCATCCCTTGCATAATAGCTGGGCTTACGTCCGCGCACTGGCAGATAAAATCAGTAACCTGTCCAGTTTTGCGTATGGGTCTAAGCAAAGCCTGACAAGTATTATTAGCATTTTCAAAAGCCAATTGCTTGGTAAGTATTTCTGCTGCTTCTTCATTAGTAATTACCCGATTAATAGCCATAGTGAGTCTGGAGACAAAGTCATCATAACTTTCCTCGGCCTTTTGTCTTATATCGGATAAGGAAGAAGTCTGAGCAGTGTCTGCCGGTAATTTTTTCCACGCAGTGACAGCACAGTGATTTATCTGAAGCAAAACATCTTTGGGTAGAGAAATTTGATTGGCCATTTGGGTATACATACCCGTCCCGGAGAGCATATCATGAGAAATAATGAATGACCCAGCAGGTCGACTTAAATTCTGGTCCATTTGAATTTTAACTTGATCCTCATACTCGGTTCTCCACAGCAAGAATCACAGAAGAAGATGTAGAAAACACACTCATACACATAGGAGTAGGCGACCATTGCATGATCCAGTCCCCCAAAACAAACGACATAAAAGGCTATGATAGACAAGTGGGATCTCATCAAACTGAAAAACATCTACACAGCAAAAGGAGCCATCAAGAGAGCAGGGAGAAAACCCACAGAATGGGGAAAAGTAGTTGCTATTCATGTATCTAACAAGTGCCTAATATCCTGGATCTACAAGGAGCTCAAACAAGCTCCAGAGAATGGCTCATGACTGCTAATTCTGAGGCCAAGTCTGCTATCAATCCTGGACAGCCCTCACTCCTTCTTTCCAACCACAAGCACACTCCTTGTAGCAGCTCCATCTAGGGGCTCTGTTTGAGTGTCTGCCATAAAATCTAGTATACAATAGGCACCTAATGGTGAAGCTTTGGGTCAGATGGATAGATGACACATGCACCTGCTCTCCCCTCAGTAAGACCTGGATACAACCACATAAGTTAGGTCTCACCCACTTTCTAACTGTCTTGTCTCTTTGGATCTGCACAGTAACTCTCTGCAGTTGGCTTTGTTCGTGTTCCATGTTTGGTGTCCGCATGTGGACAGTGAGGGATTCTGGGAGAAAAAACTATTGTGGTTGCATAGGTGGTAGATGTGGAGCTGGGATTGGGCCAAGGTCACTGGACTAGGGTCAGGGCGTGGATGGTCGAACATAGCTGATGCCAGAAGTGCAGCATGCCCACCCCACCCTGTAGAGCCCAGCTGCTCACTGTGTCCCTCACCTTGCGAGGAAACACCACGATGCTAGGCAACTCCCCACTGGGCTTGTTTTCTGTAGGCCCAGGTGGTGGGAGGCCTCTGGAGCTGGCTCTACCTCACCCTTTTTCACAGGAGGGGGCTTTTCACCTGGTGCTGTAGCTGGCCCTGCTGCTGGCCCTATATAAGGTAATAGACCAAGCGCTGCAGGTGCCTCTGGCTTCAGATCAGGCCCCAGCTCTGTCAGAAGTGCTGGCACTAGCTGGGAGCCAGCATTGGTAATGCCTGTGTCCCTTGACACACATCAGGAGCTGGAAGAGGAGGAACGTCAGCAACATCAGTCACTTTATACTGGCCTTCCAACACAGACACAACCACACTGAATTTCTGGGAATTCCAGCCCCAAAAGTCTTCCACGTCAAAGGCCACCTCACCTTCTGCCTCTGCCCTCCCTGGGCGTCACAAGTGCCAGGTGGCCTCCAGTGCACACATTAGGATGTCAGACCAATTCCAGCCAGTAGACCGGCATGTGTGCCAACTTGAGGTTAAATGATGGCCCCTCTGAGGTGTGGGTAGAACTTTCATCGATCTGGTGTGGCTAGGTACGCAAAATGAATGGGATGTTGCTGGGAGTGGTAAGGAGGCAGCAGAGTCCGAGGCCTGGTCTTTCCCCTACTTGGCCCTCACATTGCTCCCCGGTGTGTTTCCGGGACTTTGGGGTCCACTGTGCCCCATCCAGCTTTCTGGGATACTCTGGCTGGGAAAGACCTGGTCATGCAGTAGGGCTAAGCAATCCCTTGAGGTCCTTGACTTCCTCCTGATATTTTCTTTCTGAAGGTCCAGGGCATGCTCCCGAGAACTCAGCACTGTGGTTGCAGGCAGATTTGGAAATAAGTTCCTCACCTGACTCCAGGTATGAGCCCTCTCTGGTATATTCACCAGGGCGTGAGGTGGGATGGAGGATGACCGGCAGAACTGGGATGGGACTGCGCGGAGCATAGGTCTGCTGGGGGCTTGCTCTGAGCCCCACCTTCCCTATCTTTTGCAGAAGGCCTGGGATACCAGCATCACACACAGCTGCTCCGGATACTTTACTCTTGCTGGGGAGCCCCCAGAGGCAGTCTTCTCATGAAACCCATAAGTGGTAGGAGACCCACAGTTATTTAAGTCTTTCTCCAGCCAGGAACCATAGAATCTTTCCATACTTGTAGGGTGACAAGAGGTCCATCTTCTGATGCAAAGGACACCCATTTCATACTTGGTCCAGGGCTCTGCATTGTGGTCAGAATCTGGAAGAATGCTTTCATACCTAGGGAGGCCATGAGGGCATCACATGGAACATTCTGTCACCATGACCGGCTTATGATGCCTACTGTGTGTGTGTGGTTCCTCAAGTAGAATTGAGGCCTGGAATTTGGCATCTGCTGTGTTCATTCAGTCACGCCAAGTGTTTAGGAAAGTGCCTGTAAAAAGTGAGTGCTTGATATAGGTGTGTTTCATGTATGAACTCCCAACAAGAAGCTTCTCAGATATGGGAGTGGACCTAGGGCTTCTACCAGCATCCAGGGAACATAGTCCTCTCTGTCTCAAGGACAACGACCAGTCTCAAAGCTCCTTGCAAATGAAGGATACCTGATGTTCAACCAGGTGAAGTGGGGACCAAAGAGAGTCCCAAACTTTACCTGTACATGACCCCCTTGTATTCCTAATTATAGCCCACATCTTTATAATAAAATTTTAAAAGGTTAAAAGTACACTCTAAGAAAAAAAAAGAAATGAAAAAACAGATATGCATTCTCTGTGCTTTTCCAGATATAGAGGAAAAAATGTCATTGAGGTATGTTGCAGAGAGGTTCCTCAGTGAGGGAAGAGAGAAAAATAAAAGATTAACCAACATAGCACAACCAGCAGCATTTGTACTGAGCCTAACACTAGGGATAACTTGCCATGTCTTATTAGGTCACATAGTCTCTGCAAGAATCTTATGAGGGTCCTGGTCTTCCAGCTACTTCTTCCGGAAGCAAATTGCAGCTCAGAGAACTGCAGTGCTATCCCCAAATCACAACTAACAGATGTCAGAGTCACCACTGTGCCTTGGAGTGGACAGACACTCACCTGCTGAGCAGCTGCTGCAGGAACTCAGGAGCCATGGAGACATCCTGGTAGGAGCACAGGAAGCTGGTGAATGGCGAGATGGTTCTATCCTAGAAGGCAGGTACCAGGAATAACACCCTCTTCTCTCTAGCACCTGGCTGTGGGGTCCAGATAATGTGGATGTCATTTACTTGTACAGTAGACTCATTTTCATACTAAGGAAAGGGATAAGGAAGGACACAGAGTCAGTGATAGCACCATAAACCATCAGAAAATGAGGGTCTGGTGCTCATAGTAGGAATCCCTTAGAGACTTATTCAGAGGAGATGGGTATCCAGGGTGGAAGATGTTCTAGGCTTTAATGAAGACCTTCAAGGCTTCGTGGCATTTGCTCAGCTTTGGAACAACAGTCCTCATCTTTATTAATAACCTGGAGAGATAACATCATCCCAGAGATGCCTAAACACATTCTCATTATAGAGATGAGAAATACAGGCTGGCTTTGGGATGTTAGATGACTGCACAACAGAATGAAGGTCACAGTGACTTTTGTCCATATTGAGGGTGCATGTAATAATCTCTAAGCCATAGTGGCATGTCCTGCTTCTTAGATGGAGAGAAAAGACCTCTGTAAGCCTCACTTCTTCTTCATTTTGGAGACAGTACACATAGCAAGACTCTTCAGAAGATGCATTTTGACTTAAAGCAACATAATTCTTTTTTTAATATTAAAGAGAGTCTTGAAAAACAGCTGCAGCAATCTCAGAACAGACCAAGGAGCAAAGGCTGGGAGGTGAGTCTTTATGGTGGCAAAAGCTCCACCAATAAGAAGTATCCATGCTAGCCAGGCTCAGTGGCTCAGCCTATAATCCCATGCCTTTGGGAGGCTGAGATGAGTGAATTGCCTGAGCCCGCGGGTTCATGACCCACCTGGGCAACTTGGCAAGACCTCATCTGCAATAAATCAAAAATGAGCTGGGTGTGGTAGCGCACGCCTGTAGTTCCAGCTACTTGGAAGGCTGAGGCAGAAGGATTGTTGGAGCCCAGCAGGTCGAGGCTGCGGTGGCTGGGAGCATGCCATTGCACTCCAGTCTGGGTGACAGAGTGAGACTCCAACTCAAAAAAAAAAAAAAAAAAAAAAAAGAAGTATCTGTGCTAAACATCTATGCACCGAACGCAGGAGCACCAGGAATATAAAGAAACTACTAAGTAAACTAAAAGAAGATATTGACTCTAACACAATTATAGCTGGAAAAGTTATACACTTCACATACAACCCTGCATAGATTGTTGAGGTAAAAAAATCAGTAAAGAGATCTGAAACCTTAATTTGATGCTTGACCAAATGAACTCAAGAGATATCTACAGAAGCTCCACCCAAACACCAGATTATAAATTCTCCCCATCATCATGTGGAATATACTTCAAGATCGGCCACATATCGGCCATAAATCAACCATAAAAAATTCTACAGGGTTGCCCTAATACCATGCATCAACTCAGACCACAATTGAAAAAAAAATCAGTAGCAGCAAGATGTCCTCAAAACACACAAAGATATGGACATTAAATCACATATGACGGAATGATTCATGGGTCAACAAGGATTTTGAGACAGACATTAAAAGATTCCTGGAAACTAATGAAATAAAGCTACATCTTACCACAATCTCTGGGTTGCCATAAAAACAGCAATAAGAGGGAAGATTATAGCTCTACATACACACACACATTAAGAAAAAAGAAATATTACAAGTGAACAGCCTAATGTCACACCTGAGGGAGCTGGAGAGGCAAGACTACCAAAAGCCTAACTTCAGCAGAAGAATCCAGATCCCCAAAATAAAGTCCCAACTACAGGTCATAGAAGGCAAAAGTGTCATAGGAAAATATCAGCAAAACAAAAAGCTGGTTCTTTCACAGGATCAATTAGAATGATGGACCCCTAGCCAGACTGAGTGAGACAAAGAGAGAAAAAGTCCAATTGACCAACATTAGAAATGCAGAAGATGAAGTTTCAACTGACCCTGAAGAAATTCAAAAGATTATCAGACTTTCCTATGCACATGTCTACAGAAACAATCTCAAAAAACCTCAATGCATTGGAGGACTTTCTGACATCACACCACTTCCTAAGGTTGAAACAAGAAGAAACTGAAATCCTAAAATGGCCAATAACAACCTAGGAAATCAACTCCATCATAAGAAATCTACCTAAAAAAAAAAAAATTCCTAGATTTTTTTGCCAGTAGCATTCTATAAATAATACAAGAAGGAGCTGGTACCAATCCTATCCAGAATATTCTGGGCAAATGAGAACGATGGAACCCTCCCCAAATCCTTTAATGAAGCTAATATCACACTTTTCCCAACCTGGGAAAGATCTAACATGGAAAGGGAATGACAGGCCAATCTCCCTCATGAACATAGATGGAAAAATTCTCAACAAGATTCTAGCAAATCGGATCCAACAGTACATTTCAAGAATCATCCACCATGGCCAAGTAGGCTTCATTCTCAGGATGCAGGGCTGGTTCAACATCTGCAAGACCATAACTTTAATTCAATACATCAACAGATGTAAAAATAAGAACCACATAATCATATCATCAGATGCTTGAAATGCTTTTGACAAAATCCAGCATCCTTTCCTGATAAAAACCCTTGAGTATCTAAGCACATAAGGAACATGCTTTGAAATAGTAAGAGCTATCTAGGATATACTCGCAGCTAACATATTGTTCAAAGGACCAAAGTTGGAAATGTTTCCCCTAAAAACAGGAACAAGACAAGGATGCTCACTCTCACGCCTCTTGTTCAACATAGTGTTGGACATCCTAGCTAGAGTAATCAGGCAAGAGAAAGAAAACAGGGGTATACAAACAGGTAAACAGGAAATTCAGCCATCCCTCTCTGCAGACTATATGATCCTATACTTTGAAAACCTAAGGAAGTCCATCAAAAATCTCCTTGCACTGATAAAAAAAAAAACTTTGGCAAGCTCTTTGGATACAAATTCAGTGGGCAAAAGGTGGTGTCATTTCTACATGCCAGAACCAAACAGGTAGAAAAACAAATATAAAGCACAGTCCTATTCACAATAGCTACAAAAAAAAAAGAAAAAAAGAGAAAAAAAAGATATACCTTGGCATCTACCTAACCACAGAAGTGAAAGACTGGTACAAGGGGAACTATAAAGCATTGCTCAAAGAAATAAAAGATTACATAAGCAAATGAAAAGATTGCATAAGCAATTGCTCATGGATTGGAAAAATCAATATTGTCATGATGTCCATCCTACCCAAGATCATCTACAGATTCAATGCAATACCCATCAGATTACCAACATCATTCTTCTCAGACCTAGACAATACAGAAATGACAATACAGAAATTTATATGTTAATAAAAAGAGTATACATAGTCCAAACAGTCCTCGGCAAGAGGAACAAAGCAGAGGTTGTCACACTTGCAGACTTCAAATTTTACTATAAGGTTACAAGGATAAATACAGCCTGGCACTGGTACAAGAACAGACTATACACCAATGGACAGGGCAGAGATTCTGAAAGCAAAAAACCCAATCTCTTAACCACTCATCTTCAACAAAGACGGCAATAACAACCACTGGGGAGAAGAGACTTTATTCAGCAAATGGTGCTGGGAAAACTGGCTGGCCACATGAAGAAGAATGAAACAGGACCCCTACCTATCACCATATTCAAAAATCAAATCTAAATGGATCAAAGACCTAAATGTAAACCTCAAACTATAAGAATCATACAAGAAAATGTAGAAGACACACCCAGGCACATAAAAGTAGACAACCAAAGCATGGTCCAGTCCCCAAAAGCAAATAACATAAAAGGCTATGATAGACAAGTGGGATCTCATCAAACTGAAAAACATCTACACAGCAAAAGAAACCATCAAGAGAGCAGGGAGACAATCCACAGAATGGGGAAAAAGTAGTTGCTACTCATGTATCTGACAAGGGCCTAATATCTTGGATCTACAAGGAGCTCAAACAAGCTCCAGAGAATGGCTCATGACCGCTCATTCTGTGGCCAAGTCTACTATCCATCCTGGACAGCCCTCACTCCTTTCCAATCCCTAAGAGATTATGAGCTTCCAGACCAGCTGTACAGGAGACACTTAAAAAGCTAATAAGCACAGAAGAAAGATAAAAAAGAATGACTGCACACTTCCTGAAAGAACAGCAGAGCACAGAATCAACAGAGAATACATTACAACAACAAATTGAAAGCACACATATGCATCAAACCCAAAGCTAAAAGAAATCAAGCAAACGAAGAAAAAACTTTATAGGAACCTCATGACAGGGATAAACAATCACATTTCAGTAATCAGCCTGAATGTGAATGGGCTGAATGCACCACTGAAAAGACACAGAATGACAAACTGGATAAGAAACCATGACCCAATTATTTGTTGCATACAGGAAATTCATCTCATCACAAGGGACCCACATGGAGGCCAAATGGGCAGCCATGATAGCAACCCCTCAGGCCCCTCCCAGCAAAATTATCCAGAAGAAAACTAGATAAAAAGGGAAAAGGGTACCAAGGGCTCAGACAGCTGGTGACTTCTCCCCAGAAGATGGTTCTTTGTCTCAAATCACCTGGCCTATCCCCTGGTTGATCAGCTTCATGAAGACATCCATATGGGGAAAATGGCATTAGGAATTTTAGTGAACTGGTATTACTACATGGCCAGACGCCCCATGCTTTGTGAAAATGTAACCTTGGAGATGTCAGACATGTGCTCACAACAATGCCAAACAAGGGCCTTCCCAGCTTCCAGTAATACAAAGAACTGGACAAAGTCCATTTGAAGACCTAGAAATAGACTTTACTGAACTACCACCCAGCAAAGGATATAAATACCTATTAGTCATCTTATGCACATACTTAGGCTGGGTTGAGGCATACCTTACCAGAACTGAAAAGGCTAGAGAAGTAACAAAAATCCTATTAACTGAAATCTTACCTAGGTATGGAATGCCTATCTTAATTGGATCAGATAATGGGCCCACCTTTGTGGCCGAGATTACACAAGAACTAGCAAGAGCCCTACAAATCAAATGGAACTTGCACACAGCTTACAGGCCTCAGAGTTCAGGGAAATTTGAATGCATGAACTGAACCCTAAAGCAAAATTTAAGTAAGTTTTATCAGGAAACTCAACTACCCTGGACCTCTGTATTGCCAGTGTCTCTCCTCCAGGTAAGATGTTCTCCTGAGCAGGAATCAAGCTCTCCCCCTATGAAACTGTGTTCGGCAGACCACTTCCCCTTATAAGGGTCCCTGGAGATAGAAAAGAAATAGAAAATTTAGATATCCATTTCCAGTTACAGCTCTTAGCTTTCACCATATCCCAGATACACCACTGGGTGCTGGAAATACTTCCTCTATCCATAAGCTACCCAGTGCACCCCTACAAACAAGGAGGTTTTGTCTGGGTAAAAGATTGGCACAAGGCACCCCTAAAATCCACATGGAAAGGTCCCTACTCTGTACTTCTAACAACTCCCACATCTTTAAAAGTTGCAGGTATAGACACCTGAATCCATCACTCCCAAGTAAAAGCAACTGCACCACTGGAGAGCTCAGCCAACAAAACAGCAACCAGAGAATGATTTTAAGAACCCCCTCAAAATCATTCTCTGAGCCCACTGTCCTGCCTCCAGAGAATTTACAGAACCTCAGCCCTGCTTTAGTCACTCCGGAAGCTGACTAATCTCTGCACGGTAGAAGCCTGAGGAGCCAGCCATCAAAACCACAAATAGACTTTTGCTGGTTAACTCGCTAAATGTATTGCTATCACCCTTTAAACCTTGCCCTCTTCATCCTGATCATCTTGGCTCTGGGCGTGGGCCTAATTGCTGTACCCTGAAAATGTGAAGACTGTAATGTGGCGAGTAGGCTGTAGACTGAAAATGTGGCGAGAAGTTCCTGCTAATGCTTTTCCAAAGCTATAAACAACTTGCTTTAAAAAAATATAAAAAGCACATGATGCCCCTTAGAAAAACTTTAAAGAGCATCAAGGGGAGAATGGGGAGAATGAGATAGAAAAAACAGGAATTAAGCAGGAAAGCTGACCTCAAGGGTCTTATCTTAAGTAAGGGGCTGCATGCCATTTCCCTTAACTGCAATCTCTGCTTCTGTAAACACGCTTTACTGCACCTCATATGGAAATGTCCATAAAGATGTCTGCTTCAGTGCTTGTTGTGGAAGTAACTGTTCCTGGTCCTAAATTTAAAATTGTAAACCCACCAATGGCAAACCCATGTATGTTGTAACCACAAAAAACTCTATAAAAGCAACTTGAAACTGAGGGTCAGGGCTCAGGTTTTGGGAGGCTACTCTGCCTGAGACTTCTGGAATAAACACCTTCAATTCTCCTCTCAGTCTCTGGTGACTGTTCTGAGTGTGTTCATTTCTATTCCTGGAGAGTTGCTGAGTTGCTGTAATAGCATGGGCCACCGGATTTCCACGGACACCTGATCTCTGGTGTCACATTCAGGTGGGCTACCATGTGTCTCTGGCTAGACCTGGTGTCTGCAGACACCTGGTCTTGGATGTCACTGTTGCATCGGCCACCGGATGTCCCCAGACAACTGGTCTTGGGCATCACTATCACGTGTACTGCCAGGTGTCTGCAGACACCTGGTCTTGGGTGTCACTATTACACTGGCTGCTGGTTGTTCATGGACACCTGGTTTCAGATGTCACAGTCACATGGGCAACTGGGTGTTCCCAGGGTTGACCCATTTTCTGCGGGCACCTGGTCTTGGGTGTCACTGTTGCATGGGCCACAGGGTGCCCCTGAGTTTGACCCAGTGTTCACAAACATCTGGTGTTGGGCGTCAATGTTGCATGGGCCTCCAGGTGTTTGTGGACACCTGATCTCCAGCATCATTGTCACACAGGCCCCCTGGTTTCCCCAAGGTTGATCCAGTGTATGAGGGCACTTAGATTTGGGTGTCACAGTTACACAGACCACTGAGCATCCATGCTGTTGTCCCAGTGTCTGCGGACACCTAGTCTCAGGAGTCATTGTCATGAGAGCCACCAAGTGTCAGTGGACACCTGGTCTCAGGTGTCACTGCCATGTGGGCTGCCAGGTGTCCCGTGGTTGACCTGGTGTCTGTGGGTGTCACTGTCACATGGGCCACTGTGTGTCCCTGGGTGGACCCAGTGTGCAGGCTTCTGGTCTCAGACATCACTGTTGTGTGGGTCACCAGGTGTCCATGGACACCTGGTTTCTTGCATCATTGTCACGTGGGCTGCTGGGTGTCCCTGGAGTCAACTCATTTTCCACAGACACCTGATTTCAAGCACCACTTTCACATGGGTCACTGGGTGTCCACAGGCACCTGGTTTCGGGTGTCACTGTCGCACAGGGTGCCAGTGTCCACAGATGCTTGGTCTTGGGTATCATTGTTGCATGGGATGCCAGGTGACCCACGGTTGACCTGGTGTCTATGGACACCTGGTTTCAGGTGTCACTCTTGTGCAGTTTGCCAGGTGTCTGTGGACTCCTGGTCACAGGCGTCAATGTCACGTGGGCCACTGGGTGTCCTTGAGGTTGACCTGATGTCCGTGGACACCTGGTCTTAGGCGTCACTGTCTTGCAAAGTGCTGGGTGTCCGCAGACACCTGGTCTTGGGCATCTCACACTGGCCACTGGGCTTCCGCAGACACCTAGTCTCGGGTGTCACTGTCTCACAGGCCATCGGGTGTCCCTGGGGTCAACCTGATGTCTGTGTACACCTCATCTTGGGCATCACTGTTGCACGGGCCAAGGACTGTCAGTGGACACCTGGTCTCAAGCGTCACTGAGGTGTGGGCACTGGTTTCCATGGGCACCTGGTCTATGGTGTTACTGTCACGTGGGACATCAAGTGTCTCTGGGTGTCCCAAGTGTCACCTGGACATGAGCATCACTATCACACAGGCAACTGGGAGTCCCCAGCATTGACCCCATGTCCACAGACACTTGGTCTTGGGCATCAGTGTTGCTGCACACTTTGGCTGCTGAGTGTCCCTGGGCTCATCCCAGTATCTGTGAACACCTGGTCCCATGCGTCAATGTTGAGAGGTGTGCTGGGTGTCTTTGGAGTGCCCCATGGTCTCAGGTGACATTGTTACGTGGACCGCCGGAAATCCCTGGGATCGACACTGTGTCTGCAGACATCTGGTCTCGAGCATCACTGTTGCAAAGGCTGTGATTTGTCTCTGGGGTTGATATGGTGTTCACGGGCACCTGGACTCAGGAGTCACTGTCGCACAGGCTCCTGGGTGTTGCCAGGGATGTCCCAGAGTCTCTGGACATCTGGTCTTAGGCGTCACTATCGCATGTGCTGCTGGGTGTCTCCAGTCATCCAGTGTCCACAGACACCTGGTCTCAGGAGTCACCGTTGCACAGGCAGCCACGTTTTTGTGGACACTTGGTTTCAGACCTTATTGAGACCTGGTGTCTCTAACCGGGTGTCCCTAAGTTAGACCCAGTGTCTGTGGACACCTACTCTCAGGTGTCACTGTTGTGTGGGCCACCAAGTGTCCCCTGGGCCCACCCAGCGTCCATGTACACCTGGTCTCAGGCATCACTGTTGTAAAGGCTGCAAAGCATCCATGGGGTTGACCCAGTGCCCATGGACACCTGGTCTCAAGACTTACGGTCATGTGGGTCACCAGGTGCTCCTGGGGTTGACTTGATATCTACAAACACCTGGTCTTGGGCATCATGATCACATGCCACTGGGTGTCCCCAGGGTCGAATCAGTGTCCACAAATACATAATCTTTGGTGTCACTGTTGCTTGGGATGCCACATGTCCCTGGGGTTGACCCAGTGTCTGCAGGCACCTGGTCTTGGGTGTCAAGGTCACATGGGCTTGGGATGATCTGGTGTCTGAAGACATCTGGTCTCAGGCATCACTATCACATGGACCGCCAGGTGACAGTGGGGTTGACCTGGTGTCTGTGGACATCTGATCTTGGGTGTCACTGTTGCATGGGCTGCCAGGTGTCCCCGGGGTCGACCTGGTTTCCACAGACACTTAGTCTTGGGTCTCACTGTCACATGGGGTGTGGATGTCCACGGCACTTGGTCTCAGGTGTCACTGTTGCACGGACCACTGGATGTCCCCAGGATCGACCAGATGTTGCAGACACCTGTTCTTGGGCATCATTGTCAGACAGGCAGCTGGGTGTTTCCGGGGTCAACCTGGTTTCTGCAGGCACCTGGTCTAGGGTGTCATGGTCACACAAGATGCCAAGTGTCTCTGGGGTCATCCTAGTGTCTGCAGATGCCTGGACTCAGGTGTCACTGTCACATGGGCTGACAGGTGTTTGCAGACACCTGGTCTTGAGCGTCACTGTCACATGAGCTGCCAGGAGTCCCAGGGTCGATCCCATGTCCACAGACAGCTGGTCTTGGGTGTCAGTGTTTCATGGGCTGCTGGGTGTCCCTGGGGTTCTCCCAGAGTCTGTGGGCACGTGGTCTTGAGTGTCAGTGTCATGTGGGTCAGTGGGTGTTTGTGGACACCTTGTCTCAAGCATCATAGTCATTTGGGCTGCCGGTTGTCCCCGGGGTTGACCCAGTGTCCGCAGACACCCGGTCTCAGTAGTCAATGTGGTGTGGGCTGCCGTGTGCCCACAGACACCTGGTCTGAAGTATCACTGTCTTGGGTGTCAATGTCACATGGGTCACTGAGTTTCCCCAGAAACAACCTGGTATTCACATGCACCTGGTCTTGGGTGTCACTGTCTCATAGGCCTCCAAGTGTCCCCAGTGTTGATCAAGTGTTTGCAAATACCTGGTCACAGGTGTCACTGTCACTCTGGCTGTCGGTTGTCCCTAGGTTCTACCTGGTGTCTGTGGACACCTGGCTTCAGGAATTGCACCAGGTATCCCCAGGGGCTACCTGGTGTCAGCAGGGCCACTGGGTGTTGCCAAGGTCATCCTAATGTCCACAGGCACTAGTCTCAGGCATCACTTTGCATGAGATGCCAGGTGACTGTGGACACCTGGTGTCAGGCGTCACAGATGAGTGGGCCACTGGGTGCACTTGGGGTTGACCTGGTGTCCTCTGACACCTGGTCTCGAGTGTCATAGTCGTGTAAGCCACCTGGTGTCCCCAGGGTCGACCCGGCATCCATGGACACCTGTTCTCAGGTTTCATTGTGGCATGGGCTGCTGGGTGCCTGTAGACACCTGGTTTCGGCTGTGTCATGCCTGCTGCTGGCTGTCCACATGGTTGACCCAGTGTCTGTGGTCACCTGGTATCAGGCATCACCGTCACGTGGGCTGTCAGTTGTCTGTGGACAACTGGCCTTGGGTGTCACTGTCTTGTGGGTCCCTAGGTGAAAACTGGGTCAACCCTGTGTCTGCAGACATCTGGTTTCGGGCATCACTGTTGCACTGGCCGCTGGGTGTCTGTGGACACCCGGTATCTGGCATCATTCTTGTAGTGGCCACCAGGTGTCCCCGGGGTAGGCCTGGTGTCCATGGACACCTGGTATCAGGTGCCACTGTCACTGGGGTTGACAAAGTGTCCGCGAGTAATTAGTCTTGGGTGTCACTGTCACATGGGCCACTGGTTGTTCCCAGCGTAGACCAGATATTCATCGACACCTGGTCTCGGGCATCAAGGTCAAATGGGCTGTTGGGTTTCTCTGGGATAGACCAGATATCTGTGGAAACCTGGTCTTGGGCATCAAGGTCATGAAGACTGCCAGGTTTCCCCAGGGTCAACTGGTAACCGCGGGTACTGGTCTCACATGTCACTGTCTTGCGGACCTCAGAGTGTCTCTGGGGTTGACCAGGTATCCGTGGACACCTGGTCGTCGGTGTCACTGTGGCTTGGGCTGCTGGATGTCCCCAGGGTTGACTTAGTGTTCATAGGCACCTGGTCTCGGGCGTCACTGTTGCGCGGCCCTCTGGGTATCAACAGACATCTGGACCTGGGCCTCACTGTTGCACTGACTGTTCCGTGTCTGCACACACCTGGTGTCAGTGGGCACCTGGTCTCGGGTGTCACTGTTGCATGTCCTGCTGGTTTTCCCCAGAGTTGACCTGGTGTCCGCAGACACTGTCACTGTCTCATGGGCCACAGGTGTTCCCAGAGTCAGCCCGGTGTCTGCGGGCACCTGGTCCTGGTCATCCCTGTTGTGCAGGTGGCCAGGTGTCCCTGGAATCGACCCAGTGTTCAAAGACACCTGGTCTCAGCTGTCACTGTTGTGTGGGCCACCAGATGACCCCAGGGTCAATCAGATGTTTGCAGTCACATGCTCTTGGGTGTCAGTGTCATTGTCATGCAGGCTGCTGGATGTCCACAGACACCTGGTGTTAGATGACATTGTTGTATGGGTGTCCATTGACACCTAGTCTCAGGTGTCACTGTCATACATGCCACTGGGTGTCCCTGGGTGTCTGTGGGCACCTGATCATGGATGTAATTGTTATGCGGGCTGTCAGGTATCCCCACGAACACTTGGTCTCCAGCGTCACTTTTGCCTGGGCCACTGGATGTCTGCAGACACCTTGTCTAGGGTATCACTGTTGTGTAGGTCACTGGGTGTCCCCGGAGTCAACCCAGTGTCTGCAGACACCTGGTCTCAGGCATCACTGTCACATGGGTCACTGGGTGTTCATGGGGTCAGTCAGGTGTCTGTGGATACCTGGTCTCAGTCATCACTGTCATAGGCTGCCGGGTCCCTGGAATCGACCTGGGGTTCATGGGCACCTGGTCTCAGGTGTCACTGTCACACTGGCCGCCGGGTGTGCCCAGTTTTGAACAAATGTCCATGAACACCTGGTTTCAGATGTCACGGTTGCGTGGGCCATCGAGTGCACCTGGGTTCTACCTGGTGTTCATGGACACCTGGTCTCAGGAATTCCTGTCACGCAAGCTGCCAGGTGTCCCTGAGGTCAACCTGGTGTCAGTGGGCACCTGGTCTCAGGCTTCACTGTCACATGGGGTGCCAGCTGTCCACGGACGTCTGGTCTCAGGTGTCATGGTCGTGTGGGCCACTGAATGTCCCTGGGGTTGACCAGATGCCTGCAGGCACCTGGTCTTGAGTGTCATTGTACTGCTGGGTGTCCCTGGAGTTGACCCAGTGTCCACAAACACCTGGTCTCAGACATCACTGTCGTGTGAGATGCCAGGAATCCACGGATACCTGATTTTGGGCATCACCGTCATGTTGACCACCGGCTGTTCCCGGGATTTACTCTGTGTCTGTGGACACCTGGTATGGGCATCATGGTTGCACGGGCCACTGGGTGCCCATGGACACCTGGTATCAGTCATCAATTTTGCATGGGCTGGGTGTCCATGTACACCTGGTCTCAGGTGTCACTGTCACATGGGCCACAAAGTGTCTCTGGGGTCGTCCCAGCATTCATGGACACCAGGACATGAGCATCACTAAAGTGCTGGCTACTGGGTGTCCACAGACACCTGGTTTCGAGTGTCACTGTGGTAAGGGCCACCAGGTGTCCCTGAGGTTGACCCAGTTTCACAGACACCTGGTCTTGAGCATGACTATTGCATGGGCTGCTGGCTGTCAGGGGACACCTGGTCTCTGGCATCAATGTTTCATGGGCCGCTGGGTGTCCCCAGGATCAACTTGGTGTCTGCAGGCCCCTGGTCTTGGGTATAACTGTCACATGGGCCACCACATGTCCTGGGGATGACCCAGTGTCCATGGACCCCTGATCTCAAATGTCAATGTCGTGCAGGCTGCTGGGTGTCCGCAGACACCTGGTCTCAGGTGTCACAGTAGTGTGGACTTCAAGGTGTCCCTGGAGTCAACCCAGTGTCCATGGACACCTGATCTCAGGCATCACTATCATGCAGGGCACCTGGTGTGTACCTGGGGTCGTCCTGGTGTCTGCAAACACTTGGTCTTGGGTGTAAATGTTGCGTGGGTTTCCGGGTGTCCTTGGGGTTGACCCAGTGTCTGCAGGCAACTGGTCTTGGGTGTCATTGTTACATGGGCTGCTGGATTTCCCCAGGGACCACCTGGTGAATACAGACACCTGTTCTCAGGTGTCACTGTGGCGTGGGCTGCCAGGTGTCTGTGGACACCTGGTTTATGACATCGTTATCATGCAGGCTGTTGGGTGTCCTTGAGGTTGACCAGGTGTCTGCCAACACCTGGTTTCAAGTGTCAATGTCGTGCCAGCTGTCAGATCTTCACAGACACCTGGTCTCTGGCATCACTGACTCGCAGGTTGCCAGGATTCCCAGGGGTGACCCGGTGTTCGCTGACACCTGGTGTCAAGCGTAACTCTAGCTTGGGCCACCAGGTGGCCCTAGGGCCAACCTAGTGTCTGCGGGCACCTGTTCTTGGGTGTCACTGTCATGTGGTCTACTGGGTGTCCCTGGGGTTGACCTTATGTTTGTGGACATTTTGTGTCAGGCAACACTGTTGCATGGGTTGCCAGGTGGGTGTTCACAGACACCTGGTCTCAGGCATCGGAGGTCACCAAGTATCTGTGGGGTCAACCTGGTGTCTGCAGGCACCTGGTCTCGAGTGTCACTCTTGTGTGTTCTGCTGTTTTTCCCCAGGGTTTACCCAGTGTCCCCGGATACCTGGTCTCAGGCATCTCTGTCTCATGAGCTGCTGGCTGTTCACAGACACCTGGTCTCAGGCATCACTGTCAAATGGGTAGCCAGATGTTCCTGGTGTCAACCTGGTTCCACAGCCACCTGGTCTTGGGCATCACTGTTGCTTGAGATGCAGGGTGTCTGCAGATACCTGGTCTCAGGTGTCACTGTCACACATGACACTGGTGTCCTAGGGGTTGTCCTGGTGTCCAAGGGCTGCTGGTCTTGGGTTCACTGTCTTGTGGGTTGACAGATGTCCTCAGGGTTGACCTGGTGTCTGCAGACACTAGTTCTTGGGCCTCACTCTCTCATAGGGCACCAGGATTCTGTGGACATCTACTCTCAGGCGTCACAGTCACATGGGTGGCTGGGTATTCCTAGGGTCAACCCAGTGTCCATAGACACCTGATCTCAGGCATCACTGTTGTGTGGGCCAATGGGTGTTTGTGAACATCTGGTCTAATGTGTCACTGTTGTGAAGGCCCCCTGATGTTCACAGACACCTGGTCTTGGTCATTACTGTTGTGCTGGCCACCAGATATTTGCGGATACCTGGTCTTGAGCGTCACTGTTGCGCAGGCAACTGGGTGACCCCACGGTCAACCCAGTGTTTGTGGGAACTTGGTCTTGGATGTCACTGTTGCATGGGCCACCGGGTGTCCCTGGTTTGACCCAGGGTTTGCTGAAATCTGGCCTCGGGTGTCACTGTTTCACAGGCTGCTGGCTGTTTGTGGTTACCTGGTCTCAGGCATACCTGTTGTGTGGGCCACCAGGTGTTCTTGGGGTCATCCCAGTGTCCGCAGATACCTGGTCTTGGGCATCACAAATCCACAGAATGCCAGGTATTCCCATGGTTGACCTGGAGTCTGTGGGCACCTTGGGCATCTGGTCTTGGGCATCAGTGTTGCAAGGGTGGCCAAATGTCTGTGGACACCTGGTCTCAGGCATCACTTTTGCGCTGGCTGCTGGGTGTCAGCAGACACCTGTTCTCGGGCCTTACTGTCTTGTGGGCCACTGTGTCCCTGTAGTCAACTGAGTGTGTGTGTACACCTGGCCTAGGGTATCACTGTTGCGCAGGCCTCCTGGTGTCCGTGGATGCCTGGTCTCAAGTATCACTGTTGGGAAGGCCATGGATTGTCCCTGGGGTCAGCTTGGTGTCCATGGGCATCTAGGCTCTGATGTCACGGTCACGTGGGCTGCCAGGTGTTCCTGGGGATGACCCATGTCCACAAACATCTGGCCCAGGAATCACTTTCATGCAGCTACTGGGTGTCCCTGGGATTGACCTTGAGTCCACAGACAGCTGTTCTTGGGAGTCACTGCTGAACAGGGCCCTGGGTGTCTGTGGACACTTGGTCTTGGGCCTCACTGAGACGTGGGTCACCTGGTGATCCTGGGTAGACCAGTGTCTGTGGACACCTGCTCTTGGGCACCACAGTCATGAGGGCTGCCAAGTGTCCTCAGGGTCAACCCAGTGCTTGCAGACACCTAGTCTCGGACCTCACATTGCGTGAGGTGCCAGTGTCCACAGACACCTGGTCTCACGTGTCACTGTTGTGCAGGCCACCGGATGTCCCCAGGGCCGACCAGATGTTGTGAACACCTATTCTCGGTCATTATTGTCGCACAGGCAGCAAAGTGTTTCTGGAGCCGACCCTGTTTCTGCGGGTACTTAGTCTATGGTGTCACTGCCACATGGGACGCCAAGGGTCTCTGGGGTGTTTTGATGTCTGCAGACACCTGGACCCAGTCTTCACTGTCGTATGGGCCAATAAGTGTCTGTGGACACCTTGTCTTGAATGTCTCTGTCACATGAGCTGCCAGAGGACCCTGGGGTCAACAACATGTCTGTGAACACCTGTTCTCATGCATCACTGGGTGTCCTCGGGATCATCCCAGTGTCTGTGGACACCTGGTCTTGTGTGTCAATGTAGATCAGGCCGCTGGGTGTCCTCAGGGTCAATCTGGTTTCTGTAGGCATGTGGTCTCGGGTGTCACTGCCGTGCAAACTGCTGGGATTTCCTGGGGTCAACATGGTGTCCACAGACACCTGGTTTCAAGCATCACTATTGTGAAGGCTGTGGGTTGCTCCTGGGGTTGACACAGTACCCTTGGGCACCTGGACTGGGGTGTCACGGTCACACAGGCCACCACCTGTTGCCAGGGACAATCTGGTGTCCATAGACATCTAATCTCAGGCGTCACAGTCTCATGGGCTGCCAGGTGACACTGGGGTCAACCCAGTGTCAGCAGATACCTGGTCTCAGGTGTCACTGTTGCACAGGCCACCAGATGTCCCCGGGTCAACCAGGTGTTACAGACACCTGTTCTCAGGCATCATTGTCACACAGGAAGCTGGGTGTTTCTGGGTTCTACCTGGTTTCTGTGGACACCTGATCTCAGGTGTCATTGTGGTGCGGGCTGTGATTTTCTGCAGACACCTGGTCTCGGGCATCACTTTGTGTTAGTGCCGGCTGTCCCTGTGGTTAACCTGGTGTCTGTGGACACTTGGTATCAGGCATCAATGTCACAAGGGCCACTGGGTATCCATGGACTCCTAGTCTCAGGTGTCACTGTTGCATGGGCCACCAGGTGATGCCAGGTCAACCAGATGTTCATGGTCACGTGGTCCCAGGTGTCAATGTCTCATGGGTTGATGGGTGTACTCGGGGTCGACCCAGTGTTTGTGGACATCTGATCTCAGGCGTCACTCTCTAGTGGGCTACCTGGTGTTCATGGATACCTGTTTTCATGTGTCATTGTCAAGCTGGCTGTTGGATTTCCCTGGAGTCAACCTGGTGTCTGCAGACACCTGTTCTCTGGCATCACTGACTTTCTGGTTACTAGGTTCCAAGGGGCAACCCAGTATCCATGGGCACCTGATCTTGGGCATCAACCCATGGACACTGGGTCTCTGGCATCAGAGTCTGAGTTGGATAGGCTGCCGAGTGTTCCTGGGGTCAACCTGGTGTCTGCACACACCTGGACTTGGGTGTCACTGCTGTGAAGGCCAAGTGTCTTCATAGTTGACCTGGTGTCCGTGGCCACCTGGTCTTGAGCCTCACTGTTGTGTGGGTTGCCATGTGTCCCCAGGTTGACTCAGTGTTCATAGACACCTGGTCTCAGGCGTCATGGTCATGAGGACTGCCGGGTGTCCTCAGACTTGAACCAGGTCCGTAAACACATGGTCTCAGGCGTCACTGTCCCCCAGGACACTGGGTGTCCCCAGGGTTGACTAGTGTCCGTGGTCACCTGGTCTTGAGCCTCACTGTCGTGTGGGTCACCATGTGTCCCCCCAGTTGACTTGTGTCCACGGACACCTGGTCTTGGGCATCATGGTCACACAGGCCACCAGGTGTCTTTGGAGTCAAACCAGTGTCTGTAAACACATGGTTTCAGGTGATGCTGTCACTAGGAAGCCAGATGTCCTTGGGGTCTGCCTGGTCCTTGGGGTCTGGCCTTGGGTGTCACAATCACATGGGCCACCATGGGTCGCTGGGTATGACTCAGTGTTTGCGGATATTTGGTATAAGGTGTCACTATCACATGGGTCACCTGGTGTCCCTGGGGTCCATGTGATGTTTGGGGATACCTGGTCTTGGGCATCACTGTCATGTGGGCCTCCAGGTGTCCCTGGGATCAACCTGGTGTCCACAGACACATAGTCTCAGGCCTCACTGTTATGTGGAGCACGAGGTGTTCCCAGATTAGGCCAGATGTTGTGGACACCTGGTCTTGGGCATCACTGTCACACAGGCAGCCGGGTATTTTTGGGGTCAATTCGGTTTCCACTGACACCTGGTCTAGGGTGCCACTGAAATATGAGACACCAAAGTTTCTGGTGTCATCCTGGTATCTGCAGACACCAGGACTTGGGTGTCACTATTCCACGAGCTTCTGGGAGTCCTTGAAATTAACTCCATGTCTGTGGACACCAGGTCTCAGGTGTCACTGCCACATACTACACCAGGTGCCCCTGGGGTTGTCCCGGTGTCCATGGACACCTGGTCTTGGGCATCAGTGTCATGCAGGCTGCTAGGTGTCAGCAGACACCTGGCCTTATGCTCAATGTCACATTGGCTGCCGGTTATTTGCAGACACTTGGTCTAGGGCATTACTGTCCTGCAGGCAACTGGGTGTCCCCAGGGTCGACCTGGTGTCTGCACACACCTGGTCTTGGGTGTCAGTGTCATGCTGGCTGCCGAATGTTTGCAGACACCTGATCTCAGCTGTCACTGTTGCACTGACAACTGGGTGTCCTCAGGTTTGACCAAGTGTCCATGGGCACCTGGTCTTGGGTGTCACTGTGGCACAGGGACACTGTTATCCCTGGTTTGACCCAGTATTCATGGACATCTGGTCTCAGGCGTCACTGTCTCGTGGACCCTTGGGTGTTTGTAGACACCTGGTCTCAGGCATCACTACACATAGGCCACTGGGTGTCCCCAAGGTCCACCAGGAGTATGAGGGCACCTGATCTTGAGTGTCACTGTTGCATGGGCCATCGGGTATCCACAGGGTCATCTCTGTGTCCTCGGACAACTGGTCTCAGTTGTCACTGTCACATGTGCCACTGGGTGTTAGCAAACACCTGGTGTCAGGCATCACTGTCATGTGAACAGCCAGGTGTTCTTGTGGTCAACCCAGTATCCGAGGACATCTGGTTTCAGGTGTCATTGTCACATGGGCCAGTGGGTTCCCCAGAATCAACTGGTTTCTGCACACCTGTTCTCGGACATCACTGTCATGCAAGACACTGAGTGTCCACAGATGCATGATTTTATGCATAATAGTTGTGTGGGCCGCCGAGAGTAACTGGGGTCGACCTGATGTCCACAGACACCTGGTCTCAAGCATCACTGTCACACGGACCATCAGATGTTCATGGACACCTGGTCTTGAGTGTCACAGATCTGCAAGCTGCTGGATGTTCTCGGGGTCAACCCAGGGTCTGTGGATACCTGGTCTCAAGTGTCACTCTCATGTAGATCACCGGGAATACTTGGGGTCAATCTGGTGACAGTGGGCACCTGGTTTCAGGTGTCACTGTCATGCAGGCCACCAGGTGACCCCAAGGTTGACCTGGTATCTGTGGACAGCCTGTCTCGGGCTTCACAGTCACTTGGGATGCCGGGTATCACTGAGGTCAACCTGGTGTCTACAGGCACCTGGTCTAGGATGTCACTGTCATGTGAGCCACTTGGTTTCCCCAGGATTGACCTGGTACCTGAGACACCTGGTCTATGGCATCACTGTCACATAGGATGCCAGATTTCCACAGACACCTGGATTCGTGTGTCACTATTGGGCAGGGTGCTGGGTGTTCTTGATGTCAACTCAGTGTCCACAGGCACCTGGTTTCAGGGGATACTGTCATGTGGGCTGCTGGGTTTCCCCAAGGCCAATCTGGTGTCCGTGGACACCTCATCTCAGGCATCATTGTCATGCAGGTCGTCAGTTCTTTGTGGATACCTGGTTTTGGGCATCACTGTTGCTCTCATCATCGGGTATCCCCAGGGATGACCCAGTGTTCACAGCCACCTGGAGTCAGGTATCACTGTCGTGTGGGCTGCTTGATTTCACCAGGTCAACCTGGTGTCCATGGGTACCTGGTCTCAGGTATCACTGTTGCTCAGGATGCCAGGTATCCCCGAGGTTGACCCGGTGTCTGCAGGCACCTGATTTCGGGTGTCACTGTCATGTGGACTGCCAGGTTTCCCAAAGGTCAATCTTGTGTCCGTGGACACTTGTGTCGGGCATCACTGTTGTGCGGGTTTCTGGGTCTTTGTGGACACCTGGTTTTGGACATCACTGTTGGGTATTTCCAGAGTTGACCCAGTGTTCACAGCCACCTGGACTCAGGTGTCACTGTTCTGTGGGCTGCTTGATTTCACCAGGTTGACCTGGTGTCCATGGGCACCTGGTCTCAGGTATCACTGTTGCTCAGGATGCCAGATATCCCCAAAGTTGATCCGGTGTCCTTGGAAACCTGGTCTTGGGCATCACTGTTGCGTGGGCCACTCGGTGTCCCCAGGGCCAACCAGGTATCTGTGGACACCTGGTATTGAGCATCACTGGACACCTGGTATTGGGCATGGGATGCTGGGTGTCCCTGGGGTTGACCCAGTGTCTGCAGGCACCTGGTCTCAGGACTCAATGTCCCGCAAGAGGCCAGGTATCCATAGACATCTGGTCTTGGGTGACACTGTAGCATGGGCCATCGGATGTCCCCAGGAACCACCAGATATCTGTGGACAACTGCTCTCAGGCATCACCCTCATACTGCCTTCTGGATGTCTGCAGACACCTGGTCCCAGGCCTCACTGTTCTGCAGGCCACCAGGTGTCCTCAGGATCAACCCATCGTCTGCAGACACCTGGTCTCAAGTGCTACTGTCATGTGGGTCGCCAGGTGTTCTTTGGGGTAAACCTGGTGTCTGCAGGCACCTGGTTTTGGGTATCAGTGTCACATGGGCTGTCAGGTGTCCACAGGTTGACCTGGTGTCTATGAACACCTTGTCTTGGGTGTCACTGTCACATGGGTCACTGGGTGATTGCAGTGGTGTCTGCAGGTTGTGTGGGCCACCTGTTATCTCCGTGGTCGACCAGATGTTGCAGACACCTGATCCCTGGCATCACTGTTGCACAGGGAGCTGGGTGTTGCCAGGGTCGACCTGATTTTTGCGGGCATCTGGTCTAGGGTGTCATTGTCACATGGGACGTTACTTGACTCTGGGGTCATCCCAGTGACTGCAGATACCTGGACTCTGGCATCACTGTTGCATGGGCCACTGGGTGACCGCGGATGCCTGGTCTCATGCATCACTGTTGCACTAGTCACCAGGAGTTCCAGGGTTGACCCCTTGTCCGTGGACACCTGGTCTCAGGTGTCACTGTTGCACAGGACACCGGTTGTTCCTGGGGTTGTCCTGTTGTCACGGGTACCTAGTCTCAGCTGTCAGTGTTGTGCAGATCACCGGATGTCAGTGGATATCTGGTCTCATGCGTCAATGTTAAGTGGACTGCTGGGTGACCTCGGGGTCAACCCAGTGTCCATGGGCATGTGGTCTCAAGTGTCAGTGTCACACAGGCTGCTAGGAGTCCCTGAATTTGACACAGGTCCTCGAATACCTGGTCTCAATCATCACTGTTGCACAGGCCAACAGGTGTTCACGGACACCTGGTCTCATATGTCACTCTCACATAGGCCACCAGGTGTTTGCGGACACCTGGTCTCAGGCATCATTGCCACACTGGCCAATGGCTGTCCCCATGGTCGATCCAGTGTCTGCAGATACCTGGTATTGGGCATCACTGTCACACGGGCTGCTGGGTATCTGTGGACACCTGGTCTCAGGCATCACTGTCGTGCAGGATGGTGGGTGACCCTGGCATCAACCTGGTGTCTGCAGACATCTGGGATCATGCATTAGTGTTGCGCGGCCTACCGTGTGGTTGCAGACTCTTGATCTTGGTCATGCTGTTGCACATGCTGCCAGGGTCACCTGTGGACACCAGGTTTACCTAAAGAACACCTGGCGACCCACAAGACAGTAGCACTTGAGACCAGGTGTCCAGCCTTCCTGACAGTGAAGCATGTGCAACAGGTCACATGGGCTACTGGGTTTCCACAGACACTTGGTCTTGGGTCTCACTGAGACTGGGCCACTGGGAGTCCCAGGGGTTGACCTGGTATCCATGGGTACCTGCTCTTGAGCGTCACTGTTGCATGGGCTGTCAAGTATCCTCTGGGTTCACTTGGTGTCCACAGACACCTGGTCTCAGGTGTCACTGTCACGAAGGCCAACAAGTGTCCCCGATGTTACCCAGTGTCCGTGGACACCTGGTCTCAAGCCTCACTGTTGCATGGGCCGCCGGGTGTTCCTGGAGTTTACTTGGTGTCTGTGAATACCTGGTTTTGGTAGTCATGGTTGCACGGGCCACCTGGTTTCCTCAGGATCAAATCAGTGTTCTCAAACACCTGATCTTTGGTGTCGCAGTTGCTCGGGATGCCGAGTGTCCCTGGGTTCGACCTGGTATCCGCAAACAAGTGGTCTTGGGTGTCGTTTTGTGGACCACCAGATGTCAATGTTGCACGGACCACCAGTTATCTGTGGACACCTGGTCTCAGGTGTCATTGTTGTAGTGGCCATGGGGTGCCTCTGCGGTTGACCAGGTGTCCACAGGCACCTGGTCTCGGGTGTCACTGTTGCTTGGGATGGCGGGTGACCCTGGGGTCGACCGTGTCTGTGGACATTGGGTGTGGGGCATCACTGTCGTATGGGTAGCCAGATGTCCACAGACACCTGGTCTCAGATGTCACTGTCATGCTGGCTGCCAGGTGTTCACAAACACCTGGTCTCAGGCATCACTGTCCCTCGGGCCACTGGGTGCCTCTGTGGTTGACCTGGTGTCCATGGACATCTGGTCTGGGGTGTCACTATTCCATGTGCCACCAGGTGTCCCCTGTGTTGATCCAGTGTTCTTGAACACTTGGTCTCAGGTGTCGCTCTTGCACGGGTTGCCAGGTATCTGCAGACACTTGGTCTTGGGCATCACTGTCACCTGGAGTGCCAGGTGTCACTGGGGTTGTTCCAGTGTCCATTGGCTTCTGATCTCGGGTGTCACTGTTGTGCTGGCTGATGGATGTCCCTGGGGTTGACCCGATGTCTGGTGACAGCAGGTCTTGAGCGTCACTATCACATGGGCTGCCAGTTTCCCCAAACACCTGGTCTCGGACCTCACAGTTGTGTGGGCCACCAGGTGTTCCCAGGGTTGACCCAGTGTCTGTGGACACCTTGACTTAGACATCACTGTTGTGCAGTCGCCAGGTGTCTGTGGACTCCTGTTCTTGGGTGTCCCTGTCACGCGGGCTGCTGGGAATCCCTGAGGTTGGCCCAGTGTCCACAGAGTCTTGGTCTCAGGTGTCACTGTCATGTGAATTGCCTGGTGTTTGCAAACACCTGGTCTTGGGTGTCAGTGTTGCATGGCATACTGGTTATCCTCATGGCTCCCCCTGTGTCCACAGGTATCTGGCCTTGGGCATCCATGTCATGCGGGCCACCCGTGTCCCTGGGTTCGACCCAGTGTTTGTGGACACCTGGTCTTGGGCATCATTGTTACGTGGGCCTCTGGGTGTTCGCGGACACCTAGTCTCAGGCATCACTGTCATGCGGTCTGCAGGTGTCCCCAAGGCCGACCCAGTGTATGAGGGCATTGGGTTTTGGGTGTCACTGTCGCATGGGCCTCTGGATATCCTTGGGGTCACCCCATTGTCCGTAGATACCTGGTCTCACAAGTCACTGTTGCATAGGCTGGCTGGTGTCAGCAGACACCTGGTCTCAGGTGTCACTATCACGTGGGCTGCCAGGTGTCCCCATGGTTTACCTGGTCCATAGTCACCTGGTTTCAGGTGTCACTGTTGTGCAGGCTGATGGGTATCCCCGGGGATGACCTAATGTTTGCAGACACTTGGTCTAGGGCATATCTGGCTCACAGACTGACAGGTGTTTGTGGACACTTGGTCTTGAGTGTCATTGTCGTGAATGCTGTGGGATGCCCCTGGGGTCAACACAGTGTCCGCAGGCACATGGACTCAAGTGTCACTAATGCACGTGCTGCTGGGTTTCCCCAGGGTCATCCTAGTGTTCGTGGACATCTGGTCTCCAGCGTCACTGTCGTGCAGGATGCCGGATGTCACTGGACACCTTGTCTCAGGCATCACTGTTGCTCAGGATGCCGGGTGTCCATGGTGTTGACCCATTATCCATGGGCACCTGGTGTAGGGTGTCATAGTAGTGAGGGCCACCAGAGTTTGCTGGGGATGGCCTGGTGTTCACAAACACCTGGTCTCAGGTATCATTCTTGTGTGGGTTGCCAAGTGTCCGTGGAATCCTGGTCTCAGGCATCACTGTTGCACCAGCCACCAGGTGTCCTTGAGGTTGTCCCAGTGTCTGTGGACACCTCATCTTGGATGTCACTGTCTTGCGGGCTGCCAGGTGTCTGCAGACACCTGGTCTGAGGTGTCACTGTCGCTTGGGCCACCGGGTTTCTGCAGACACCTGGTTTTGGGTGTCACTGTCTTGCAGGATGCCAGGTGTCCCCAGGTTCGACCTGGTGTCTGCAGACACTTGGTTTCTAGCATCATTGTTGTGAAGGTTGTGGGTTTTCCTCAGGGTAGACATAGTGTCCATGGGCACCTGGATTCAGGTGTTACTGTTGCATGAGCTGCCAGGTGTTGCCAGGGACATCCTGGTGTCTGGATATGTGGTCTCAGGTGTCACAATCTCATGGGCCACCAGGTGACTCTGGGTTTGACCTGGTATCCATGGACACCTGTTCTCTGACATCACTGTCACATGGGCTGCCAGGTTGTCATGGACACTTGGTCTTTGACCTCACTGAGGCTGGGCCACCAGAAGTCCCTGGAGCCCACCCAGTGTTCATAGACACTTGGTCTCAGGCATCACTGTTGCTTAGGCCACCAAATGTCCCCAGGGTTACTCAGTGTCCACGGACACCTGGTCTCAAACCTCACTGTCATGTGGGCTGCCGGGTGTCTCTGGAGTTGACTCGATGTTTGCGGACGCCTAGTCTCGGGCATCATGTTTGTGCAAGCTGCTGGGTGTCCCCAGGATTGAACCAGTGTCTGTAAACACCTGGTATAGGCTGTCACTGTCATTCGGGATGCCAGGTGTTCCTGGGATCAACCCATTGTCTGTGGACAGCTGATCTCAGTGTCACTGTCATGTGAACAGCCAGGTGTCCATGGACACATGGTTTTGTGTGTCATAGTCATTCAGGTTGCTGGGAGTCCCTGGGGTCAACCCAGTTTCTGCAGACACCTGATCACAAGCATCACTGTCACATGACTTGCTGAATGTCCACAGACACCTGGTCTTGGGTGTCACTGTGGCATGGGCTGAGTGTCCCCAGGGTTGTCCTGATGTCCTGGGCACCTGGTCTCAGGATTCACTGTTGGGTGGCTGCAGACATTTCATTTTGGGCAATGCTATAGTGTGGGGCATTGGATGTCCCCAGGGATGACCAGATGTCCATGAACTACTGGTCTCAGGTGTTACTCTGCATGGCCCTCTGGGTGTCCACAAATACCAGGTCCTGGGCCTCACTGTTGTGTGGGCTGCCAGGTGTCTGCACACATCTGGTCTTGGGTGTCACTGTCTCATGGGTCACCAGTTGTCCCCGAGATTGACCAGAAGTCTGTGCATACCCGATCTTGAGTCACTGTCACACTAGCCACCATGAGTTTCTGGGATATACTCCATGTCCGCAGACACCTGGTCTTGGGCATCAGTGTCGTGCAGGATGCCATGTGTCACCAAAGGTTGTTCCAGTGTTGTGGACACCTGGTCTCAGGCTTCACTGTAGTGCAGGACTCCGGGTGTCAGGAAACACCTGGTCTCGTGCGTCAATGTTGAGTGGACCACTGGGTGTTCTAGGGGTCAACCTGGTGTCTGCAGGCATGTGGTCTTGGGTGTCACTGTGGTGCGGGCCACCGGAAGCCCCTGAGGTCAACAAGTGTCCATGGACACCTGGTCAGGCATCACTGTTGCATGGGCTGCTGGGTGTCTGCAGACACCTGGTCTCAGGTGTCACTTGTGTGCTGGACACCAGCTGTCCTCATGGTCAACCCAGTGTCTGCATACACCTGGTATTGGGCATCACTGTCACATGTGCTGGTGGGTGTCCATGGACACCTGGTCTTGGGCATCACTGTTATGCGGGCTGGCGGGTGACCCAGGGGTCGACGCTGTGTCTGCAAACAACCGGTATTGGGTATCACTGTCACACGGGGCCATGGGTGTCTGTGGTGACCTGGTATCAGGCATCATTGTTGCATGGGCTGCCAGGTGTCCATGGACACCTAGTCTTGGGCATCACTCTTGCACAGGGCACCAAATGTCCCCAGGACAGACCAGATATCTGTGGACACCTGATCTTGGGTTTCAGGGTTGTGTGTGCCACCAGGTTTCCCCAGGATAGACTGGGTAGCCGTGGACACCTGGTTTTGCATGTCACTGTCATGCAGGCCTCTGGATGTCCCTTGGATTGACCTGCTGTCTGCAGACACCTGGTCTCGGATGTCACTGTCAAGCAGGCTGCTAGGTGTCTGTGGACACCTGGTCTTGGCTGTCACACGGGCCACTGGGTGTCCTTGGGATCTTTCTGGTGTCTGTGGACACCTGGTATTGGCTGTCACTGTTGCACGGGCCATTGGGTGACCGTGGACACTTGGTCTCAGACATCATTGTTGTGAGGGCCACCGAGTTTCCTTGGGGTTGACCCAGTGTTCATGGGCAACTGATTTTGGATGTCATGGTCACGTGGGTCGCTGAGTGCCCCAAAGTTGACCCAGTGCTCATGGACTCCTCGTCTTGGGTGTCATCATTGCACGGGTTCCTGGGTGTTTGTGGACATCTGGTCTCAGGTGTCGCTGTTGCTCAAGACACTGGGTACCCCTGGGTATCCCTGGTGTTTGCAGGCATCTGATCTCAGGTGTCATTGTCGTGTGGGCCCTTTGGTTTCCTTGGGGTTTACACGGTGTCTGTGAAGACCTGGTCTCAGGTATCATTGTGGAGTGCTCCGCCAGGTGTTTGTGGACACCTGGTCTTTGCATCACTGTTGCATGGGCTGCAGTCACCTAGTCTCAGGTGTCACTGTCATGTGGGCTGCCAGGTTACCTGGAGTTGACCCGGTGTTGGCAGACACAGGTTTCATGTGTCACTCTTGCACAGTTTGCTGCGTGTCTATGGATTTCTGGTCTTGGGTGTCACTGTCATGTGGGCCGCCGGGTGTCATTTATGTTGACCTAGTGTCTGTGGACACCAGGTCTAGGATGTCACTGTCTTGCGGGCTGCTGGGTGTCCACAGACACCTTGTCTTGGGTGTCATGTTCGTGTGAGCTGCCAGATGTTCTCCAGGTCAAACCAGTGTCTGCAAACACTGGTCTCAGGTTTCATTGTCACTCGGGATGCCAGGTATCTCCAGGGTTGGGCTGGTGTCCATGGGCATCTGGTCTGGATGTCACAGTTGTGCGGGCCACTGGTTGTCACCATGGATGACCCAGTGCCTGTGGAAATCTGTTCTCAGGTGTCACTACTGTGTGGACGCCGGGTGTCCCCGGGGTTGACCAGGTGTCCATCGACATCTGGTCTTGGGCATCACTGTTGCATGAGATGCCAGGTATTCCCAAGGTTTACCTGGTGTCCACAGACACCTAGTCTTGGATCTCACTGTCGTGTGGGGCCCCGGGTGTTCATGGACACCTGGTCACAGGCATCATTGTTGCAGGGGCCACTGGATGTCCCTGGGGTGGACCAGATGTTGCAGACACCTGGTCACGGGCATCACTCTCACACAGGCAGCCACGCGTTTCCAGGGTTGACCCAGTTTCCACGGGCACCTGGTCTAGGGTGTCCCAGTCACATGAAATGACAAGTGTCTCCAGGGTCGTCCCAGTGTCTTTGAACACCTGGCACTCACGTGTTACTGTCACGTGAGTGTCAGGTGTTCGCAGACACCTGGTCTCGAGTGTCACTGTTGTGAAGGCTGTGGGTTGTCCCTGTGGTCAACACAGTGTCTGCAGACTCCTGGACTTGGGTGTCACTGTCATGCAGCCCACCAAGAGTCACTCAGTGTGAACTGGTGTCCACAGACATCTGGTCTCAGTTGTTACTATAGTGAGGGCTGCTGGGTGTCCATAGGGTCGACCTGTATCCATGGACATCTGTTCTCAGGTGTCACTGTTGCAAAGACTACTGAGTGTCTGCAGACACTTGGTCTGGGGCCTCATTGAGGCACGGGCCATTGGGTGTCCCTGGGGTTGACCAGAAGTTGTGGACACCTGGTATTGAGCATTACTATTGCACAGGCAGCTGGGTGTTTTTGGGGTCAACCCGGTTTCTGGGGGCACCTGGTCTAGAGTGTCACTGTCGTGAAATGCCAAGCATCTCTGGGGTCATCCCAGTGGCCATGGACATCTGGACTTAGGTGTCACTGTTGTGTGGGCTGCTGAGTGACCATGGACATCTGTCACGAGTGTTGCTGTCCCACAAGTTGCCGGGAGTCCCTGGGGTCAACCCTGTGTCTGCAGACACCTGGTCTTGGTTGTCACTGTCATGTGGGCCTCTGGGTGTCTGTGGACACATGGTCTCATTTGTCAATGTTGCATGGGCAACTGGGGATCCTCAGGGTCGACCCAGTGTCTGCAGTCATATGGTCTTGGGTGTCAAGGTGGCACCAACCACCAGTTTTTCATGGACACCTGGTCTCTGGCGCCACTGACTCACAGGCTGCCAGGTTCCTTGGGGTCGACTCAGTCTCCTCAGACACCTGGTGTCAAGCGTCATTGTAGCACATGTTGCCAGGTGTCCCCGGGGTCGACCCAGTGTCTGCTGGCACCTGGTCTCAAGTGTCACTGTCATGCAGGTCACTGGGTATCCCTGGGGTTGACACAGTGCCTGTGTCTCGGGTGACATTGTCGCATGGGAATCTGGTCTTGGGAGTCACTGTTGCATGGCCCACTGGTTTTCCCTGGGGTTGATCTGATGCTCATGGACATCTGGTCTCAGGCATCACTATCACATGGGTTGCTGGGTGTCCCTGGGGTTGATCAGTGTCCATGGTCAACTGGCTTGGGCGTCACTGTAGTGCTGGAAGCCGAGTTTTCGTGGACACCTGGACTTGGGCGTCACTATTGCACAGGCCACTGGGTGCCCCTGGGGTTGAACCATTGTCAACGGGCACCTGGTTTCAGGTGTCACTGTTGCATGGGCAGCTGGGAGTCCCCAGGGTTGACCTGGTGTTCATGGACACCTGGTCTCGGACATCACTGGTGCCCAGTCTGCAGGGTGTCCTCAGGCATCATTGTTATGCAGGACGCTGGGTGTTCCCAGGGTCATTCCAGTGTCTGCAAACTCCTGGTCTCAGATGTCACTGTTGTTCAAGACAACAGGTGTTCCCAGGGTCAACTTGGTGTCTGCTGACACCAGGTCTCGGGCATCACTATTGCATGGGCCACCATATTTGCGGACACCTAGTCTCGGGCATCACATATGTGGGCCTCTGGGTGTCCCCCGGGCCGCCCCTGTGTTAGCAGACACCTGGTCTTGGGCATCACTGTTGTGCAGGTTGCCAGGTGTCCGCTGGCACCTGGTTTTGGGTGTCACTGTCATGTGTGCTGTCAGGAGTCCTCAGGGTCGACCGAGTGTTTGCAGAGTCCTGGTCTTGGTCCTCTCTGTTGCGTGAACCACCAGATATTTGTGGACACCTGGTCTCAGGCATCGCTGTCACGCTGGCCACTGGGTGTTCGTGGACACCTGGTCTGAGGCATCACTGTCGTGCAGGCAACTGGGTGTCCCCATGGTCAACCCAGTGTCTGTGTGCACCTGGTCTTGGGTGTCACAGTTGTATGGGCTGCCAGGTTTCCCCAGGTTTGACCTGGTATTTGCAAATACCTGGTCTTGGGTGACACTGTCGCTCAGGACTCTGAGTGTTTGCAGACAACTGGTCTCAGTTGTCACTTTTGTGTGGCCTGCTGGGTATCCCTAGGATCGACCCTGTGTATGAGGGCACCTGGTTTTGGGTGTTACTGTAATACATGCTGCCAGGTATCCTTGGGGTCATCATGGTGTCCATGGACATCTGGTCTCGGAAGTCACTCTCACACGAGCTACTGTTTGTCAGCAGACACCCAGTCTCAGGCGTTACTGTCGCATGGGCCACCAGGTATCCCCATGGTTAATCCAGTGTCCTCAGACTCTTGGTCATTGTCCCACAGGCTGCTGGATGTATGAAGACACCTGGTCTCGGGCATCACAGACACGTGGGCCACTGGGTGTCCCTGGGGTCAACCTGTTGTCTGCAGACACCTGGTCTCAAGTGTCACTGTGGCATTGGTTGCCAAGTGTTTTGGGGATTGACCTGGTGTCCGATGGCACCTGGTTTTGGGTGTCACTATCACGTGGGTCACCAGGTGTCCCCAAGGTCGGCCCCATGTCCATGGACATCTTGTCTGAGGTGTCAGCCTTGCTCAGGATGCTGGATATCCCCGGTGTTGACCTGGTGTCCACAGGCTCCTGATCTCGGATGTAACTGTCATGTGGGTTGCTTGGTTTCCCCAGGGTCTACACAATGTCTGCAGACACCTGGTGTTGGGCATCACAGTCACACAGTTTGCTGACTGTCTTGGGTGTCACTAAAGTATGGTCTTGGGTGTCACTGTCATGCAAGATGCTGGGTGACCCTGGGTCGACCCTGTGTCTTTGGACACTTGGTCTCAGGTGTCACTTCTGTGTGGTTTGCCGGGTGTCCATGGACTCCTGGTCTCAGGCATCACTGTTGAACGGGCTGCTGGGTATCTTTGAGGTCGACCCAGCGTCTGTGGACACCTGGTCTCGGACCTCACAGTCTTGAGGCTGCTGGGCGTCCAAGGACACCTGGTCTCAGGCATCACTGTCATGTGGGCCACCAGGTGTCCCCAGGATTGACTTGGTGTTTATGGATACATGGTCTCAGGCATCACTGTCGTGTGGGCCACTGGGTGTTTGTGGACACATGATCTCAGGCTTCACTATTGTGTGACTCACCATTTGTTCCCAGGGTTGACCCACTGTCTGTGGGAACCTGGTCTCGGGTGTCACTGTCACACAGGACACAAGGTGTCTCCTGTGTCAGCCTGGAGTCAGTGAACACATAGTCTCAGTCCTTACTGTTGTACAGGCCACCAGGTGTTTGCAAACACCTGGTCTAGGGCATCACCATTGCATAGGTCTCCGTGTGTCCCCAGGGTCACCCAGTGTCATGTCAGCTGCTGAGTGTCCCTGTGGTTTACCCAGTGTCTGTGGGTACCTGGTCTCAGATGCCAAAGTCACGCAGGTTATCGGGTATCCCCTGGGTTGACCCAGGTCCATAGACACCTGGTCTCAAGCATCACTGTCATCTGGGCCACCGGGTGTCCCTGGACACCTGGTCTCAGACATCACTGTTGTGCTGGTCATTGGGTGTTTGCAGACACCTGGTCTGGGGTGTCACTGTCGTGAAGGCAACTGGGTGTCCCCATGGTCAACCCAATGTCTGCGTGCACCTGGTCTTGGGAGTCACTGTCAAATGGGTACCAGGTTTCCCCAGGTTTGTCCCAGTGTTTGTGAACACCTGTTCTTGGGTGACACTGTCACGTGAGACTCCGGGTGCTTGCAGAAACCTGGTCTTGGTCATCACTGTGTGGCCTGTTGGGAATCCCCAAGGTCAACCCTGTGTACGAGGGCACCTGGTTTTGGGTGTCACTGTTTCATGTGCTGCCGGGTAACCTTGGGGTCATTCTGATGCTCGTGAACAACTGGTCTTGGGAATCACTGTCATGAGGGCCACCGGTTGTCAGCAGACCCCTGGTCTCAGGCATCACTGTCTTGCAGGCCACTGGGTGTCCCTGTGGTCGACCCAGTGTCCTCGGACTTCTGGTCTCGAAAGTCACTGTCCCATGGTCTGCTGGATGTACAAAACACCTGATCTTGGGTGTCATTGATGCACAGGCCACCGGATGTCCTGGGGTTGACCTGTTGTCTGTGGACACTTGGTCTCAAGTGTCACTGTGGTGTGCGTTGCTGAGTGTTTGGGGGGTTGACCCAGTGTCTGATGGCACCTGGTTTTGGGTGTCACTGTCATGTGGGTCATCAGATGTCCCCAAGTTTGACCTGGTGTCTGTGGACACTTTGTCTGGGGTGTCACTCTTGCTCGGGATGCTGGGTATCTTTGGGGTCGACCTGGTGTCCACAGGCACCTGGTATCAGGTGTAATAGTCATTTGGGTCATTTGGTTTCCCCAGGATCTACTCAGTGTCTGTAGACACCTGGTCTTTGGCATCACTGTCATGCAGTTCTCTGGTTGTTTGTTTTCATGTGGTCTTGGGTGTCACTGTCATGCAGGCTGCCAGGTGACCGTAAGTCAACCCAGTGTCTGTGACAGTTGGTCTCAGGGGTCACTCTTGTGTGGTTTGCCAGGAGTCCGTGGACTCCTGGTCTCAGGCATCACTGCCGTGTGGGCTGCCAGGTGTCCCCAGGGTTGATCTGGTGTTTGTGGACATATGGTCTTGGGCATCATTGTCATGCAGGCCACTGGGTATTTTCAGACACCTGATCTCGGGTTTCTCTATCATGTGGCCTGTTGTTTGTTCCTAGGGTCAACCTAGTGTCCATGAGAATCTGGTCTTGGGCATCACTGTCACACAGGATGCAAGGTATCTTCTGTGTCAACCTGGAGTCAGCGGACACATGGTCACTGTTGCACAGCTGCTGGGTGTTCTCAGACACCTGCTCTTGGGCATCACTGTAGCGCAGTCTCTGTGTGTCCCCAGGGTCACCTGGTGTCTGCAGGCACCTGGTCTTGGATGTCACTGTCACATCAGCTGCTGGGTGTCCCCATGGTCAACCCAGTGTCCGTGGGTACCTGATCTCAGGTGCCAAAGTCACACAGGATTTCAGGTGTCCCCGGGGTTGACTCAATGTCTGCAGACACCTTGTCTTGGGTGTCACTGTCACCTTGGCCACCAAGTATCCATGGACACCTGGTCTCAGGCATCACTGTAGTGCGGGCCTCTGGGTGTCTGCAGGAACCTGGTCTCAGGCATAGCTGTCAGGCGGGCTGCTGGGTGTTTCCAGGGTTAACCTGGTGTCCATGGGCACCTGGTCTCGGGTCTCACCAAAGTGCAGGCTGCCACGTATCTCTGGAGTCTACCCGGTGTCCACGAACACCTGGTCTTGGGCGTCACTGTTGTGTGAGCTGCTGGAAGTCTGTGGATATCAGGTTTTGGATATCACTGTTGTGTAGGCCGCCAGGTGTCCCGGTGGTTGACCTGGTATCTTTGGGCACCTGGTTACAAGTGTTATGGTTGCATGGGCCATGCAGTGTCCCTGGAGTCGACACAATGTCCACGGACACCTTGTCTCAAGCATCATGTCACGCAGGCCACAGTGTATCCATCAACACCTGGTATAGGGCATCTCTGTCACTCAGGTACCTGGTGTCCCCTGGGTCAACCCAGTGTCTGTGGACACCTGGTCTAGGGTATCACTGTCATGCAAGCTTCTGGGTGTCCCAGGGTTGACCCAGTGTCTTTGGTCACCTGGTCTCAAGCGCCACTATTGCATGGGCCGCCGGGTGTCCGTGGACGCCTGGTTTTGGGCATCACTATTGCATGGGCTGCCAGGTGTCCCCAGGGTTGACCTGGTATCCGTGGACACCTGATTCAGGCATCATTGTTGCATGGGCAAACTGGTGTCCATGGGGTTGACACAGTGTCCAAGGGCACCTGGTCCATGTCTGGGTCACGCAGGACACTGTGTGTCCCCAGGGTCGACCTGATGTCCATGGACACCTGGTCTCCAACATCACTGTTCCACAGGCCGCCAGGTGTCTGCAGAAATCTTTTATCAGGCATCACTGTTGCATGGGCCGCCAGGTGACCCTGAGGTCAATACAGTGTCCATGGGCACCTGGTCTCAGGTATAACTGTCATACAGGCTGCCGGGTGTCTTCAGGGTTGTCCCAGTTTCCGTGTACACCTGGACTAGGTTGTTACTGTTGCAGAAACCACCAGGTGTCTGCGGACACCTGGTATCAAGCGTTAATGTTGCTTGGACCACTGGGTGTCCCTGGGGTCATTCTGGTATCTGTGAACACCTGGTCTCAGGTGTCACTGTGGCATCGTTGGCCAGGATGACCCTGGGGTCATCCCAGTATCTGCAGATAACTGGTCTCGAGTTTTACTGTCATGTGTGCTGCCAGGTGTCAGCAGACACCTGATCTTGGGCAACAATGTTGTGCCAGCTGCCATGGGTTTGTATACACCTGGTCTCCGGCATCACTGTCACACTGGCCACCAGGTGTTTGCGGGGTTGACCTGGTATCCATGGACACCTGGTGTCAGGAGTCACTGTCATGTGGGCCGCTGACTGTCTGTGGACTCCTGGTCAAGGGTGTCACTGTCATGTGGGCCACTGGATGTCCCTGGGGTCGACCAATGTCCATGAATACCTGGTCACTGGCGACAATTTTGTGTGGGCTACCAGCTGTCCGCAGATGCTTCGTCTCTGGAGTCACTGTCACACAGGCCACCGGATGTCCTCGGGATTGCCCCAGCATCCAAGGGGGGCACCTGGTCTCAGGTGTCAGTGTCACATGGTCTACCGCACAGGTTGCCAGGTGTCCCCAGGGTCGACATGGTGTCCACAGACAGCTAGTCTTGAGCCTCACTGTTGCGTGGGGCCCTGGATGTCTGTGGACATATGGTCTCAGGCATCACTGTTGCACCGGCCACCAAATGTCCTCAGAATCTGAGCAGATGTTGCAGACACCTGGTCTCAGGCATCATTGTCACACAGGCAGCCAGGTGTTTCTGGGGTCAGCCCAGTTTCTGAAGACACCTGGTTTGGGGTGTCACTGAAACCCCAAACCTCAGGTGAACCAGGGTCATCCTGGTGTCTGCAGACACCTGGACTTGGGTGTCACTGTCGCCTGGGCTGCCAGGTGTTTGCCCACACCTGGTCTTGAGTGTCACAGTTTCACAAGCCACCGGGTATCCCCAGGGTCATCCCAGTGTTCACAGACACCTGGTCTTGGGTGTTACTGTCACACAGGCCGCTGGTTATCAGCAGACACCTGATTTCATGCGTCAGTGTCATGCGGGATGCTGGCTGTCCTCAGGGTCTACCTGGTGTGCGCAGGCATGTGGTCTCGGGTGTCCATGTCACATGGGCTGCCAGGAGTCCCCAGGGTCGACACAGTGTCTGCAGACACCTTGTCTTTGGCGTCACTGATGCATGGGCTGATGGGTGTCTGTGAGCACCTGATTTCAGGTGTCCTGTTGCGTGGGCCACCGACGACCCTGAGGTTGACCAGGTATTCGTGGACACCTGGTCTTGGGTGGCACTGTTGCACAGGCCACCGGGTGTCCACAGACACCTGTCTCAGGAGGCACTGTTGCACTAGCAGCTGCCTATCCCTGGGGTCAACCCAGTTTCTGCGGACACCTGATATTGGGCATCATTTGCATGGGCTTCCAGGGGTCCATGGACACCTTGTATCAGGTGTCACTGTTGTGGCGGTTGCTGGTTGACCCATGGTCGACCTTGTGTCTGTGGACACCTGGTGTCAGACATCAGTGTTATATGGGCCCACGGGGTTAGTGGACACCTGATATTGGACATCCCTGTTGCACGGAGTTCATTGTCATGCGGACTGCCAAGTGTCTCTGGGGTCTCCCTGGACTCGGGTGTCACTGTAGCACAGGCAGCTGGGTATTTATGGACAACTGGTCTTCGGGGTCACTGTCACATTGGCTGCCAGGTGCCCCCAGGGTCGACCTGGTGTCCTCAGACACATGGTCTTGGGCGTCACTTTCGTGTGGGTGCTAGGTTTCCCTGGGGTCATCCCGGTGTCAGTCGACACCTGGTCTTGAGCCTCAATGTTACACAGGTCACCGGTTGTCTCTGGAGTCAACCTGGTGTCTGTGGGCACCTGATCTCTGCTGTCGTTGTTGTGTGGGCCGCTGGGTGTCCCCAGGAATGACCCAGTGCCAGTTGTTCCCAGGGTCATCCTGGTGTCTGTGGGCTCCTGGTCTTGAGTGTCACTGTCACAGAGGCCAATGGGTGTTCCTGCAGTTGACACAGTGTCTGCAAAAACTGAGTCTCAGGCATTGCTGTTGCAAAGGTCACCAGGATTCTGCAGACACCTCGTCTCAGGTGTCACAGGCACAAGTCGCCGGGTGTTGCCATTATCGACACGGTGTCCTTATACACCTCGTCTTGGGCGTCACTGTTGTGCAGGCCACCTAGTGTCCACAGACACCTGGTCTCGGGCATCACTGTCATGGTGGCCATCAGGTGTTCATGGACACCTGGTCTCAGGCATCACTCTTGTGAGAGCCACTGGGTGTCCCTGGGGTTGGCCTGGTGTTTGCGGACACCTGGTCTTGGGTGTCATGGTTGTGTGGGCTGCTGGGTGTCCCTGATTTGACTCAGTGTTTGCAGACATATGGTCTCGGGTGTCACTGTCTTGGGGGCTGCCAGGTGTTTGTGGACACCTGGTCTTGAGCATCACTGTCACATGGGCCACTGGGTGTCCCCAAGGTCAACCTGGTGTATGAGGGCACCTGGTCTCAGAGTTCACTGTCCAGGGGATGCCAGGTGTCCTCAGGGTCGCCCTGGTGTCCGCAGACACCTGGTCTTGGGTGTCACTGTCATGTGGGCTGCTGGGTGTCCCCGTAGTCCACCCGGTGTCCATGGACACCTGCTTTTGGGTGTCACTGTCACAGGGGCCAATGTGTGTCACGGGGTCAACCCAGTGGTTGCACACACCTGTTCTTGGGTTTCACTGTTGTGTGGACCTCTGGGTGTTTGCAGAGCTGGTCTTATGCTTCATAGTCACATGAGCCACTGGGAGTATGTGGGGTTGACCTGGTCTTGAGTGTCACTGTCAAGTTGATCACTAGATGTCTGCAAACACCTGGTCTCAGGTATCACAGACAAGAGGGTTCCCTGGTGTCCCTGGGGTTGACTCGGTGTCTATGGACACCTGTTCTCAAACACAACTGTTTCACAGGTCACTGGGTGTTCTTGGGGTCAACCTGATGTCTGCAGACATGTGGTTTTGGGTGCCACTGTCACACAGACCTCTGCATGTCCCCAAGGTCAATCTGGTGTTTGTGGACACCTGGTCTCAGGTGTCACTGTTGCTCAGGATGCTGTGTATAGTCGACCTGGTGTCCACATGCACCTGATCTCAAGTGTCACTGTCACGTGGGATGCTTGGTTTTCCCAGGGTTGACCTGGTGTCGGTGGACACCCAATCTCGGGCGTCACTGTCATGTGGGCTGCTGGGTGTTTGTGGACTTGGATGTCACTGTCACGCAGGCTGCTGGGTGTCTGCAGATGCCTGGTCTTGTGCGTCACTGTTGTGCAGGATTCCTGGTGTCCCTGGTGTCATTTTGGTGTTCACAGACTCCTGGTCTCAGGTGTCACTGTTGCATGGGCCATCCAATATCCCCAGGGATGACCAGATATCTTGATGACTTGGTTTTTGCAGACATCTGCTCTAAGGTGTCCTTGTCATGGACAGCCAGGTATTTGTGGGTACCTTGTCTTGGGTGTCACTGTCACGCAGGATGCCAGGTGTCCCTGGGGTCTACCTAGTGTCTGCAGACACTTGGTCTTGGTCTTGGGTGTCCCTGTCATGCAGGCTGATTAATGTCCATGGACAACTGGTCTCAGGCATCATTGTATCATGGGACTATGGGTACCCATGGACACTTGGTCTTGGGTGTCAATGTCGCATGGGCTTCTGAGTGTCTGCAGACACCAGGTCTTGGGCATCACTGCTGCATGGGATGCCAGATGTCTTCAGACACTTGGTCTAGGGCGTAACTGTTGTGTTGGCCGCCAAGTGTCTGCAGACACCTGGCCTTAGTCGTTGTTTTCACATAGGACACCAGGTGTCCCTGAGATTGAACTGGTGTCCATGGACATCTGATCTCAGTTTGTCACTGTAGCACTTACTTCCAGGTGTCCCTAAGGCCAGCCCAGTGTTTGTGATACCTGAATTTGGGTGTCACTGTCATGCGGGCTGCCAAGTGTCCACAGACACCTGGTCTTGGGCATCACTGTGGGGGCTGCCAGCTGTCTGCAAACATCTGGTCTTGGTTATCATAGTCACATGGGCCACCAGATGTCCCTGGGTTGACCCAGTGTCAGTGGACACCTGATTTCAGGTGTCACTATTGTGCAGGCTATCAGGTGTCCCTGGGGTTGATTCAGTGTCCACGGGCACCTTGTCTCGGGTGTCACTGTTGGTCGAGCCACCAGCTGTCCATGGACATCGGGTCTCAGGTGTTGCTGTTGTGTGGACCACTGGATACCCCTGGGTTATCCCTGGGTTGACCAGATGTCCACAGACACCTTGTCTCAGGCATCACTGTTGTGCAGGCCGCCAGGTGTCTGCAGACACCTGGTCTTTGGCGTCACTTTTGGGCAAGCTGCCAGCTGTCAGCAGACATCTGATCTTGGGTGTCGCTGTCATGCAGAACACTGGATGACCCTGGGTTGACCAGACGTTCGCAGACACTTGGTCTTTGGTGTCACTCTTGCATGGGCTACCAGGTTTTTCCAGGTTCAATTTAGTGTCTGCAGGCACCTGGTCTGGAGTGTCACTGTGGTGCGGGCCGCAGGGCTCCCAGCGCTTGACCTGGTGTCTGCGGACACCTGGTCTTGGACCTCACTGTCACGTGGCTTGCCGGGTGTCCACGGACCCCTGATCTCAGGTGTCACTGTTGTGTGCCACCAGGTGTCCCCAGGGTCGGCAGGGTGTATGAAGCCAAATGACTCAGGCGTCACTGGTGCACAGGAGACCAAGCATCTCCACAGTCAACCAGTCTTTGCAGATGCCCGGTTTCGGAATCCCTGTCACAAGGGGTGCTGGAGTCTCCGGGTCGACCCAGTGTCTGTGGACACCTGGTTTCAGGTGTCACTGTCGCCTGGGCCACCAGTTGTTGTGTTCCCAGGGTCAGCCTGGTGTTTGCAGACACCAGGCTCGAGTGTCACGGTCACAGGGGTCACCTGGTGTCACGGGCACCAGGTCTCAGGAATTGAAATGGCACGAGCTGCTGGGTGTCCGCAGACACCCAGTCTGGGGCATCACAGGCGAGCAAGCTGCCCGCTGTCTGCAGACACCCAGTCTGGGGCATCGCTTTGCATGGCCACTGGAAACCCCTGGAGGTGTCCAGAGGTCTGCAGTCGCCTGGTCTCAGGGTCCCTGTCACAAAGGCTGCTGGGTATCCACGGACACCTGGTCTGAGGAGTCAGTGTGCATGGGCCGCCAGGTGTCCGCAGACATCTGGTCTTGGGCACCACCGTTTGGCGAGACTCTGGCTGTCTGTGGACATCTGGTCTCAGGTATCACTATTGCACAGGCCACTGGATGTCCTTGGGCTGACCAGATGTCTGCAGACACCTGGTCTCGGACTTCGTTGTTGTGCGGGCCACTATGTGTCCCCAGGGTGGACCCAGTATCTGTAGGCATCCAGTCTCAGGCATCACTGTCGCATGTGTTGTCTGGTGTCTGTGGTCACCTGGCCTCGGACACCGCTTTCCTGTGGGCCCCTGAGTATTCCTGGGGTTGACACTGTGTTTGCGGACACCTGGGTCAGGCATTATTGTCAGGTAGGCCACTGGATATCTCTGGGTCAACCAGATATCTGCAGATACCGGGTCTTGGCATCACTGTCGCAGTGGCTGCTGGGTGTCTTTGGGGTCACCCTGGTGTCTGGACATCTGGTCTTGGGTGTTACTTTCATGAGGGCCATCTGGAGTCTCAGGCACCTGATCTTGGATGTTACAATGGTGTGGGCTGCCAGGTGTCCCCAGACCTGGTCTCAGGCGGCACTGTTGGGCAAGCTGACAGCTGTCCACAGATATCTGGCTCCAGACATTGCTGTCATGTGGGCCACCTGATGTCCCTGGTATCGACCAGATATATGCAGACACAGTCTTGGACACCACTATTGCGTGGGCCGCCTGTTGTTCTCACACACTTGGTCTTGGGCATCACTATTGCGTGGACTGCCAGATGTCTGCAGACACCAGGTCTCAGGTGTCACTGTGGTGCGCTCCTGGCTGTCCTCGGACACTTGGTCTAGGGCATCACAGTCCCACAGGCAGCTGCCGGGTGTCCCCAGAGTTGACCCTGTGTCCATGGTCACTTGGTTTCGGGTGTCACTGGTGCACAGGTCCCTGGGTGTCCCTGGAGTCCACTCAGTGGCTGCAAACACCTAGTCTCAGATGTCACTGTTTCACATGCTGCCAGGTGTTCCTGGTGTCAACCCGGTGTCCCTGAACACCTGGTAAAGTGTGTTCCCATCATGCAAACAGTCAGGTGTCTGTAGACACTTGGACTCAGGAGTCACTGTCACATGAGACACCAGGTGCCTCGGACAACTGGTCTTGGGTGTCACTGTCACGTGGGTCACCAGATGTCCCCAGGGTCAACTAGAGGTCTGTGGATACCTGATCTCTGACATCACTGTTGTGTGGGAGCCTGGTGTTTATGAGGTTGACCCAGTGTCTGTGGACACCTGGTCTTGGGCATCACTGTCGCGAGGGCTACCTGGTGTCTGCAGGTACTTGATCTTGGGCGTCACAATGGTGTGGGCTGCCAGGTGTCCATGGACACCTGATCTCGGGCGTCATTGTTACGCAGGACACTGGATGTCCAAAGGATTGACTAGATGTTCACAAACACCTGGTCTTGGGTGTCACTATTGCATAAGACACCAACTCTTCTTGGAAATCTGGTCTCAGGTGTCACTGTCACATGGGCCACCAGATGTCCTTGGGTTGACACCTGGCCTTGGACAGCACTGTTGCTTGGGCCACTAGGTTTCCCTGGGATCAACCTGGTGTCCACAATCACCTGGTCTCAAATGTCACTGTCATGCAGGCTGCCTGGTGTCTTTGGGGTTGACCTAGTGTCCACGGACACCTGGTCTTGGGCATTACTGTTGTGTGGGTTGCCTGGAGTCTATGGACAACTGGTCTTGGGCATCACTTCATGCAGGCCACCAAGTGTTCATGGACACCGGGTATCAGGCGTCACTGTTGTGTGGTTTGCCAGATGTCCCTGGGGTTGACCCAATATCTGTGGGCACCTGGTCACAGGTTTCACTGTTGCAGGACAACTGGGTGTCCATGTGGTCGACACAGTGTCTGCAGACACCTGGTCTCAGGCATCTTTGTCATGCAGGCCACCAGTTGTCCCTGTGATCGAACTTGTGTCCATAGGCAACTGGTCTTGGGTGTCACTGTCACACATGCTGCTGGGAATCCCTGGGGTCAACCCAGTGTCCACAGACACCAGTTTTTGGGTGTCACTTTCACACATAGTGTCAGGAGTCCCCAGGGTCAATCAGGTGTTCATGAACACCTGGTCTCGGGTGCCATTGCCACACAGGCCATGGGGTGTACCCGGGATTGAACCAGTGTCCATGGGCACTTGGTCTCAGTTGTTACTGTTGTGTGGGTTGCCAAGTGTCCCTGGGACTGACCCTGTGTCCATGAACACCTGGTCTCGGGTGTCACTGTCATACAGGTTGCTGGATGTCCTTGTGTTTAACCTGGTGTCTGTGGGCACCTGGTCTTGGGTGTCAGTTGTGTGGGCCGCCAAGTGTCACCAGGGTTGACTCATTGTTTGTGGACACCTGGCCTCAGGTGTAATTGTCATGTGGGCCACCAAGTGCCCCACAGGGTCAGCCTGGTGTCCATGGAGACCTTGACCCAGGTGTTACTGTTGCGTGGGCCACCAAATGTCCCTGGGGTCAATCAGATGTCCACAAACACCTGGTCTTCGGCATCAATGCTGCACAGGCCTCTGGGTGTCTCCAGGGTCGACAGGTCCATGGACACTTGGTCTTGGGTGTCAATGTTGCACAGGCAGCCAGGTCTCCCCAGGGTTGACCCAGTGTCTGTGGACACCTGGTTTCGGGCATCACTGTAAAGTGGCTGCTGGGTGTCCTTGGGGTGAACTGGTGTTTTCAGGTGTCACTGTCACATGGGCTGCCAGCTGTCTGCAGACACTTGGTCTCAGGTGTCACTGTCACACAGGCAACCAGATGTTCCCATCATCGACCTGGTGTCCACAGGAACCTGGACTCTGGTGTCACTGTCACCAGGCTGTTGGGTGTCCCCGGGGTTGACTTGGTGTCTGTGGACACTGGGTCTCAAGTGTCACTGTCGTGTGGGTTGCTGTGTGTTCATGGACATCTGGTCTTGGGTATCACTGTCACACCAGCTGCTGTGTATACCCAGGGTCGACCTGGTGTCTGTGGCACCTGGTCTTGGGTTTCACTGTTGCATGGGCCACCAGGTATCCCCAGGGTCGAACCAATTTCCAAGGACACCTTGTCTTGGGCATCATAGTGGTACAGGCTGCCAGGTTTCCACAGACACCTGATCTCAGGCATCAGTGTGATGTGGGCCACCAGATGATCCCAGGGTCAGCCAGATGTCCACAGACACCTAGTCTCAGGTGTCACTGTCGTGTGGACCACCAGGTCTCTGCAGACATCTGATCTTGGGCTTCACTGTCACATGGGCCACTGGGTGTCTACAGGCACCTGGTCTCAGGTGTCACTCTTGCATGGGATGCCAGGTGTCTGTGGACACCAGATCTCAGGCATCACTGTCACACAGGATGCTGGGTGTCCAGGGAGCCATCCTGGTGTCTGTGGGTACCTGGTTTCAGGGGTCATTGTGGTGCCGGCTGCCGGTTATCTCTGGGGTCAATCCAGTGTCTGCAGACTCCTGGTTTCGAGCGTCACTATTGTGTGGTCAGCTGGGTGTCTGTGGATACCTGGTCATGGGTGCAAATGACATGCGGGCTGCCTGGTGTCTACAGGGTTGACTCAGTGTCTGCGGGCACCTGGTCTTGGGTGTCACTGTTGCGTGGGTCACAGGGTGTCTGAGGACACCTGGTCTCGGAAGTCAGTGTTGGGCATTGTTGGATGTCCGAGGACAATTTGTCTTGGGGTTACTGTTGCATGGGCCGTTGAATGTTCACAGATTCATAATCTCAAGAGTCACTGTCACATGGCCGCTGGATGTCTCTGGGGCTGACCCAGTGTCCATGGAAACCTGGTCTCAGGTGTTATGGTTGCACAGGATGCCAGGTTTCCTTGGGGTCACTCAGAGTCCATGGATACCTGGTTTTTGGGCATCACTATTGTGTGGGTTGCTGGGTGTCCGTGGACACCACGTTTCAGGCATCCCTCTCATGTGGGCTGCCAGGTGTCCTTGGGGTCAACCCGGTTTCCATGGGCACCTGGTCTCAGGTGTCATGGTTGTGTGGGACACCAGGTTTCCCTGGGATTGACCCAGAGTCCACAGACACTGGGTCTCAGATGTTACTGTCATGTGGGTTGCCAGGTGTCCTTGGACACCTGGTCCTGGGTGTCACTGTCGCATGGGTCATCGGGTGTCCTCAGACACCTGGTATTGGGCATCGCTGTCATGTGAGCCACTGGGTGTCTGTGGAATCCTGGTCCCAGGTGTCACTGCTATGTGGGCAGCCAGGTGTCCCTGGGGTCGACCCAGTGTCTGTGAGCACCTGATTTCAGGCATCACTAACAAGGCTGCTGGGTGTCCTTGGGGTGAACCAGTGTCGACAGACACTTGCTTTTGGGTGTCACTGTTGTGTGGGCTGCCAGCTGTCTGTGGAAAGCTGGTCTTGGATGTCACTGTCACGTGGGCCACCGGCTGTCTCTGGGGTTGACCCAGTGTCTGTGGACATCTGGTCTCTGGTGTCACTGTTACTGGGCCACTGAGTGTCCCCAGGGTCGGTCAGATGTCCACAGACACCTGGTCTCAGGTGTCATTGTAGCATGGACCACTGGGAGTCCACAGATACCTAATCTCACGCATCACTGGGGCACAGACCACCTGCTGTCTGTGGGTACCCAGTCTCAGGTGTCACTCTTGCATGGGATGCTGGGTGTCCATGGACACCTGGTCTCAGGCATCACTGTCATGCAGGCCATGGGGTATCCCTGAGGTAGACCTGGTGCCTGTGGGCACCTGGTCTTGGGGGTCACTGTGGCACTGGCCGCCAGTTGTCTCGGGTCCACCTAGTGTCTGTGGACAACTGGTCTCGAGCACCACTGTTGTGCAGTCAGCTGGGTGTTCACAGATACCTGATTTCAGGTGTAAATGTTACGTGGGCAGCCTGGTGTCCCCAGGGTTGATTCAGTGTCCATGGGTACCTGGTCTTGTGTCACTGTCACGTGGGCTACTGTGTGTCTGAGACACCTGGTTTTGGAAGTCAGTGTTGTACCTTGCTGATGTCCGAGGACACTGGGTCTCAGGGGGTCACTGTTGCGCAGGCCACTGGGTGTTCATGGACTCCTGGTCTTAAGCCTCACTGTCACTCTGGCCACCACATGTCCCCGGGGTAGACCCAGTGTCTGCAGAAACCTGGTCTCAGGTGACATGGTTGTGCATAGTGCCAGGTTTCCCTGGTTTCGGGCGTCACTGTCGTGTGTGTTGCTGGGTATTTGTGGACACCTGGTTTTGGGCATCATTGTCACGCAGGCCATCAGGTGTCCTTGGGATCGATCCAGTTTCTGTGGGTACCTGGTCTTGGGTGTCACAGTTGCACAGTATTGAGAGCCAGCCTTGGAGGCCCGCCTGATGACAAAGTCCAGGTGCGCTGAGGACCCCTGGCCGCAAAGCGAGCCCAGGCAGCTGAGGCCCTTCTGTCTTCCATCTTTGCTGTTGATACAGCTGAAGAAATTCTGTGCAGTCATGAAAGAAGAAGATGGCATGTTTATGCGAAGAATCACAGCTAACCTGGAAATATCATGGTTTATTTTTCCATTTTTCCCACTATGCCACTTGGCCTTTTCTAACATATGCAAGGGTTAAACTCTGAAGCATATCAAGAATGCTTTCTTTCACTTGGTTATAAGTTACTAGATATTGCTTAAGTATAAATGATATAAGTATATTCACTCCTTATTAGATTTAGGATTATGCAGTTTAGTGTTTAAACAAGGATTTTTTAGAAGCACAAGTTTATAATAAGTTCATTATGAATTCATTGTAAGTTCTAACACTTATCTAGAAGTTATGTAGGTGATTTATAACACTGTTTTCACTAACTTAGGATAAAGATTAATGTTAAGGTTTTTACTTAATTCTATAATTAAAACTATAAACTTATAACTCTAAATTAACATTTATAGAGTAGGTTTTCACTAAACTCATAATATAATAATCAGACACTTTTATGACAAGATCAGCTAAAACAGAAAGCAACCTTGAGGGGCCTGGGAAACATTACTGAAAGTTTCTTTTGAGTTCTCTTTAGAAACAAGCGCTGCAAGATAAGAGAAAAGTAACAAGGACATCTGGACAAGGGAGGCGATCACCGGACTCTGAAGAACATAAGAGCCTAAGATGAGAATATTCCTGACACATAAAGAAATATGCACTTAAAGAAACTTTCTTGAAACATTTGTAATTTGGGACATTGGACTGAGAGTGTCACTGTTGGCTTTATGAATAAGACGTTGTCTAAATGCCTATGAGAATCTTGGTTTGTTTGCTACTAAAGCCTATGGGAATCTTGGTTTGTTCGCTACTAAGACCACTAGCTGGTAACTTTTAAAAGATATGCATGTGAAAGGATTTTCTTTGTCTTGCCCCTTCATGAATGGCACAAAAGCTCTGTATCAACTAGCATTAAATTGTCATCTGTTCAAGAAGCAGGTGTCCGGTATATGATCGTTCGTCACCTATCCGTCTCTCCTTCAACACTTCCCACGACCCTTGCGGGGCGGGCCCCCGCAGCACAGGATGCCAGGTTTCCCTGGGGTTGACCCAGAGTTTATGGACACCAGATTTTGGGTATCACTGTCGCATGGGCTGCCAGGTGTTCACAGGCACATGGTCTTGGGCATTACTGTAGCATCAGTCAATGGGTGTTCTCAGAAAGTCAAATCTCATCCCAAAAATGCACTTGCAGAAAATAATCTCATTCAAAGTGAAACTGTGAAGACACAACTCTTACAGTGGCACCCAGTGGGAAAAAACCCGCAATAAATTTTAAAGGTTGAACCAACATTTTACACAGCCTGGCCCCAGTTAAAGGCACATTTTATACCAACTGCAACAGTGACAGTTGGATCTCATCTAAAAATACATCTAGCAAAATATAATCTCATTCAACATGAAACTGTGAGTGACACAGCCCTTACAGCATGCACCCAGTGGGAATAAAGCCGCATCCAACCTAAACGGTTGAAACAACATTTTACACAGCCTGGTCTCAATTAAAGGTACATTTTATACCAAGTGCAGCAGTGAAAGAACGACAGATCTCATCCATAAATACACACAGCAGAAAATCTCATTCAATGTGGAAATGTGAGACACGTCTTATACCATGCAGCCAGTGAGGGGAAAACCGCATCAAACATAAAACAGTTAAACCAACTGGGCTCGGTGGCTCAGCCTGTAATTCCGCGCTTTGGGAGGCTGAGGTGAGTGGATTGCCTGAGCCTGCGGATTCGAGACCCACCTGGGCAACTTGGCAAGACCTCATCTCTACAATAAAAATAAAAAAATTAGCTGGGCATGGTAGCGCACGCCTGTAGTTTGAGCTACTCGGAAGGCTGAGGCGGAAGGATCGCCGGAGCCCAGCAGGTCGAGGCTGCGGTGGCCGGGAGCAGCCGCTGCACTCTAGTCTGGGTGACAGAGTGAGACTCCAACTCAAAAAACCCCCAAAAAACAACAACAAAAAACAGTTAAACCAATATTATACACATGGGCCAGTTAATGGCACATTTTATACCAAGTAAAACAGTGACAGAGAGATCTCATCCAAAAAACATCCAGGAGAACTTAATCTCATTCAACGTGAAACACTAAGGGACACAAGTTTACAGCACGCAACCAGTGGAAAAAAACTCATCCAATGTAAAAGATTATCTAAAAGTTTTCACACTCTACCCCAAGTTAAAGGCACATTTTATAACAAGTGCAACAGTGGCAGAGAGATCTCATTTAAAAATACACCCAGCCATTAATGCGTCCAGTGGGGAAAAAAACGTATCCACCAAAAAATGGTTGAATAAGAATTTTGCACAGCCTGTCCCCAGTTAAAGGCAAAGTGTGACAGTGACAGATCTACTCCAAAAACATACACACATCAGAAAATAATCTCATTCATTGAGAAACTGTTTAAGACACAACTCTTACAGCAGGCATCCAGTGAGAAACCGCAACCAACGTAAAAAGTTGAACAGACATTTTACACAGCCTGGCCCCAGTTAAAGACATATTTTGTACAAAGGGCAACAGTGATAGACTGATCATATCCCAAAATTCAACCAGCAGAAAATAATCTCATCAAAGGAAAGCTGTGTGAGAGAGAATTTTATAGCACGAACAAAGTGGGAAAAACCTTATCAAATGTAAAATGGTTGAACAAAAATTTTATTCAGCCTGGCCCCTGCTAAAGGAACATTTTTTTTTTTTTTTAGTTGGAGTCTCACTCTGTCACCCAGACTGGAGTACAGTGGCCGCTCCCGGCCACCGCAGCCTCGACTGCTGGGCTCCAGCGATCCTTCCGCCTCAACCTTCCAAGTAGCTGGAACTACAGGCGTGCGCTACCACGCCCGGCTAATTTTTTGATTTATTGTAGAGATGGGGTCTCGCTTGCCCAGGTAGGTCTCGAACCCGTGGGCTCAGGCAATCCACTCACCTTGGCCTCCCAAATGCACGGGATTACAGGCTGAGCCACCGAGCCTGGCAGGAACATTTTATACCAAGTGAAACAGTGACAGATAGACTGATATACAAAAATACACCCAGCAGAAAATAATCACATTCAACGTGAAACTGGTAGAGTTACAGCCTTTATAAAATGCACCCAGTGGAAAACAAAACAAAACAAAACACATCCAATGTAAAATGGTTGAACATAAATTTTACACAGCATGGCCAAAGTTAAAGGCACATTTTATACCAACTTTAACAGCGACAAAAAATCTCATCCAAAAATAAACCCAGCAGAAAACAATCTCATTCAACGTGAAACTATGAGAGACCCAACTCATACACCATGCTCCAAGTGTGGAAAAAAAAACCGCATCCAAAGTAAAATGGTTGAACAAATATTTAACACAGTCTGACCCCAGTTAAAGGCACATTTTATTCCAAATACAACAGTGGCAGCCAGATCTTATCCAAAAATACACTCAGTAGAAAATAATCTCATTCAACATGAAACTGTGAGTAACACACCTATAACATGTTGTACACACTTGGGAAAAAACCTCATTCAATGTAAAACAGTTGAACCAACATTTTCCACAGCCTGACTCCAGTTAAAGTCACATTTTATACCAAGTGCAACAGTGACAGAGAGATCTCATCTAAAAATACACCTAACTAAATATAATCTCATTCAATGTGAAGCTGTGAGTGACACAACTCTTACAGCATGCACCCAGTGGGAATAAAACCACATCCAACCTAAAATGGTTGAAACCACATTTTACACAGTCTGGCCCCAATTAAAGGTACATTTTGCACCATGTTCAAAAGTGAATGAAAGACAGATCTCATCCATAAATACACACAGTAGAAAAAGATCTCATTCAACATGAAACTGTGAGAGACGTGTTACAGCACACAACCAGCGGGAAGCAACCACATCAAACATAAAACAGTTAAACCAGCATTATACACAGCATGGGCCCAGTTAAAGCCACATTTTATACCAAGTGCAACAGTGACAGAACGATCTCATCCAAAAAACATTCAGGAGAACTTAATCTCATTCAATGTGAACTGTGAGGGCCACAAATTTACAGCACACAACCAGTGGGGAAAGAAACTCATCCAACGTAAAAGATTAACCAAAATTTTACACAGCCTGGCCCCAGTTAAAGGCACATTTTATAACAAGTGCAACAGTGACAGAGAGATCTCATCCAAAAATACACCCAGCCATTAATAATCTAATTCAATGTAAAACGATGAGAGACACAACTCTTACAGTAGGCACCCAGTTAGAAAAAAACTGCATCCACCAAAAAAATGGTTGAAAAATTTTTTTACACAGCCTGGCCCCAGTTAAAGGCATATTTTATACCAAGTGTGACAGTGATAGACAGATCTCATCCAAAAATACACGTAGCAGAAAATAATCTCATTCAACATAAAGCTGTAAGAGACATAACTCTTACAGCAGGCACCCATTTAAAAAAAAAAAAAAACCGTAACCAATGTAAAATGGTTCAACAAATATTTTACACAGCCTGGCAACAATTAAGGCACATTTTATGCCTAGTGCAAAAGTGACAGACAGTTCTTGTCCAAAAATACACCCTTAGAAATTAAACTCATTCAACGTGAAACTGTCAGTTACACAACACTTACTGCACGCACCCAGAAAAATGCTTCCAAAGTACAATAGTTGAATCAATATTTTACACAGCGTGGCCCAATATAAAAGCATATTCTATACCTAGTGCCACAGTGACAGATGGATTTCATGCAAAAATACACCCAGAAGAAAATAATCTCATTCAACATGAAACTGTGAGAGACGCAACTCATAGCATGCACCCAGTAGGGAAAAAAACAAAAACAACCAAAACTCAAAATACATCCAACATAAAACAGTTGAACCAACATTTTACTCAGCCTGACCCTAGTTAAAGGCACGTTGTATACAATGTGTAAAAAGACAGAACAATCTCATTCAAAAATACACCCAGCAGAAAATAATCTTATTCAACATGAAACTGTGAAGACACAACTCTTACAGTGGCACCCAGTGGGGGAAAAGTTGCATCCAATGTAAAAAGGTTGAACCAACATTTTACACAGTATGGGCCAAGTTAAGGCACATTTTATAACAAGTGCAACCGTGACAGGTGGATCTCATCTGAAAATACACCTAGCAAAATATCATCTCATTCAATGTGAAGCTGAGTGGCACAACTCTCACAGCATGCACCCAGTGAGAATAAAACCACATCCAACCTAAAATGGCTGAAGCAGCATTTTACACACCCTGGTCCCAATTAGAGGCATATTTTACGCCAAGTGCAACAGGGAAAGAAAGAAAGAGCTTATCCATAAATATACACAGTGGAAAACAGTCTCATTCAACGTGAAACTGTGAGAAACACATGTCTTATAGCATGCAGCCAGTGGGGAAAAAAACTGCATCAAACATAAAACAGTTAAACCAACATTTTACACAGCATGGGTCATTTAAAGGCACATTTTATATCAAGTGCAACAGAGACAGAGAGATCTCATCCAAAAAACGGTCAGGAGAACTTAATCTCATTCAATGTGAAACTGTGAGGGACACAACTTTATAGCATGCAAACAGTGGGGACAAAAACTCATCCAACATAAAAGATTAACAAAATTTTACACAGCCTGCCTTCAGTTAAAGGCACATTTTGTAACAGGCGCAACAGTGACAGAGGATCTCATCCAAAAATACACCCAGCCATAATCTCATTCAACGTAAAACTGTGAGAGACACGCCTCGTACAGCACACACTCTGTGGGGAAAATAATCGCATACAATGTAAAACAGCTGAACCAACATTTTACAGAGCCTGGCCCTAGTTCAAGGCACATTTTATACCAAGTGCAACAGTGACAGAAAGACAGATCTTATTCAAAAATCCACCCAGCAGAAAATTTCATTCAACGTGAGACTGTGAGAGACACAACTCTTATATCACACATCCAGTGAAACAAAAAAACGCATCCAAAATAAAACAATTGAACCAACATTTTACACAACCTGGTCCCAGTTAAAGTCACAACTTATACCAGGTGCAAAAATGGCAGACAGACCTCATTCAAAAAGCACACACAGAAATAATCTCATTCAACTTGAAACCTCTAGTGAGAGAGACAACCTCTACAGCACGCACCTAGTGGACAAAAAAAAAAAAAAAAAAAAGAATCCACTTAAAACAGTTGAACCCACATTTTACACAGCCGGGTGTGGTAGCGTGCACCTGTAGTTCCAGCTACTTGGAAGGCTGAGGGGGAAGGATCGCTGGAGCCCCAGCAGGTTGAGACTGCAGTGGCCAGGAGTGTGCCACTGCCCTCCAGCCTGGGTGACAGAGTGAGACTCCAACTCAAAAAAAAAGAAAAAAAAAAGAAAAGGAAGTCACAGCAGATTTGAGCATTTTGTCGTAGCACCCCATGATGAATCGTGGCATTTTCACTTGCCCCATCTTTTATGCAACACGCTGTGGAGCTGGGGCCAGAGGACATGCAGAGATGGGGGGGGGCAGAACCAAATGTGGTTCCAGCAGGAATCTAAAAAATGACGCTTCTCCTTCCAAATAACTGCATGTCCGAGGCAAAATGATTTAGTCTTCATAGTAATGCAGAAAGATGTATATTCTGGAAACTTTTTTCTCTTTTATTGTATTTATTGTTCATTTTGGAGTGACAAGGTCTCACTATGTTGCTCAGGCTGGTCCTGATTTTCAGGTCTCAAGTGATCCTCCCATCTTGGCCTCCCAAAGTGTCAGGACTGCAGGTGTGAGTCACTGCACCCTGATCCAGTCTTAAAGTAAAAACTTTAAGCCACTCAAGTAAAGGACAATATGCAATGTCACAATGGATTGGCTTAATACACGCCTCTCTCTGAGAACACTGCTGCAAACTGAGCAGAAGGTTTGAAAAACTGAACTCTGCCTAGAAAAATCAAGACAAAATTTGTAGACAAGTTTAATTGTAAGCTCAGTCTTTCTTTTTATTATTAAAAGGATGATGGGTACAATTCAGGGTTAGGTATACAAACATTGATCATGCAGGTGCCCTTGCTGATGAGGTGTGCCCCTCCCTCCCCAGCAGTTTCCCTCACCTGCCAATCCCACCCCCCCTGACAGTTTCCCACTACTGCCAATGCCTTTCTCATTGTATTATAATTGTTCAAGGTCCACTTATGAGTGCGAACATATGGTACTCTGTTCTTTGTTTCTATAATATTATGCAGCCATAAAGAAGGACAAATGTACAGACTGTGCAGCAACTTGGATGGATTTGGAGTGGATCATACTGAGCTCAGTCTTTCATGGAACTTTTTAGTTGTTTCAGAATTTCAGCTGAGACCTCAAAGCTGATATGATACAAAGTACACACATTAAAAAAATATGTTAGATAATTCACGATGATCTAGAGGTAAACCTTCCAGCTCATCTAAGTCCATCACTATTCTTCTGGATATACAGGAGAAAACGAGTTTGATAGGAGGAGCATTTGGGAAGACAATGCCTTTTGTTGTCTTTGCGTTAAGCAGGTCCTGTCCACTTGGGGCCAGGCATGGTGTTGGATCACACAGTTCTCCCTTCAAGAAAGACCTTCCTACGGCTGTGATGAGGGTGGCTGGCTGTTAGCCACGAACGGAAGTATCTTTGGAATACACCACATTTGAGCCAAGGACATGCTCTTGTGGGGAAGCCCCTAGAGGTGACTGAGCATGACCAGGCTGCTAGGGCCCGGTCATTTCTGGCAAACTTCTGACTGCTGCAATAGCAGACTTGCTTTCTTGCTCCACATGTGATTGGCCAAACATTCACACGCATTACTTCTCGTTAAATTCTCTGTGCTCTCAATTCCATCTCAGTGCCCCTGTCTCAGGAATGCCACTCATAGGAGGCATTTTCCCCCTAGCATTTCAGAGGGAGTATTGAGGATTGAGAAGGCCACCCTGCATGCACGGTGTCTTAGTCTACTTGGGCTGCTATTAAAAAAATACCATAGACCAGGCAGCTTATAAACAACAGAAATTTGTCATAGTTCTGGAGGCTGAGAAGTCCAAGATCTAGGCACCAGCAGTTTCTGAGTCTGGTGAGGGCCCTCTTAGACAACCATGTTCTCACTTCAACTTCACGTGGAGACAGAAGATGCAAGAGTTTCTCCAAGGCCCCTTTGATAAGGACCCTAATATCATTCATGAGGGCTCTACCCCTGTAGCTTAATTGCTTCCCAGAGGTCCCATCTGCTAATGCCATAACCTCAAGGATGAGGATTTTAACATACATATGGACTTTTGGGGAATATAAACATAACATATGGTAAGGAGAAAGGATTTCGTGAGGAACATGGTATATTTCCATGACAAAACGGAAACCCTGCATATCTCCTGGGATCCGAGGGCCCAGGGAAGTCACCCAGGCTTGTCATGTCTTACAGAAGATCTTGGTTCAAAAGAGCTGACTACCAGAGACCAGATAGTTTCAACAAAAATATGTGGAAAGTGTATGTTTACATGCCAAAGCTCAGCAGGAAGGTGGTCATAAATGCTAAATTAAGGACTGCTTGATCCATTCTAGGGAAAGGTACTTAGAAGATCCCCAGTACACCATCACCTGAGGAATCTACGTTTCAGATGAGAAAAAATGCAGCACTTGGGCTTCCGCTACATCCAGAGGATAGCTTCTAAAGAATATTACTATTTTATGAAGGTAAAACATGTACAGCTCATATCTCCTCCCCCTACTCCAACCCTGGAGGAAAAGTGACCGTCAGTGGGTGGGAAAGAACCAGGTAAGAATAAGCTGAAGAACAGTATAAATCTCTTTTTGACCCCATGGTATCTTTCGGAACCTTTTGCTTGCCCATCTGTAAAAGGGAAGAATTTTAAGTTGCATGAGAGACTGATGCTTGTGTTATTAGATTAATGAATGAAAGTGGCCCCAAAATTGTAATCTTCTTGAGAACTAATCAAAGGAATAAAAGAATAATTCAGTAGCACATTTTTAAAAGTCCATTTTAAACTAATTAAATAAATAATGTTTATTTGTTTCATGTTCATCTAATAAGCTGAATGTGTATGGCATGAAAGATGCATTAAAAATCTGCAAGTAAAACAAATGAGCAATATTCAAAATGCTATAATAAAACAAAGATGCAACCATAGTTCAGATTTGTGTCAATTTCTTCATTTATTTTCAATAAATTAATAATTATTCTATATTGTTACAATTTAATATCTTTAATATCTTAGTTTTTTTACCTAATACTTTTAAATAAGAAATTCCCATGCAATTAGGTATTTGCAATTATTATTTTTAATAGTGGGTTATTATACTGTACTGTGTAAATATGGTGTATGCAAATTTGCTGTATGCAAATATGCTGTATACAAATTGTAAGTATGCTGTATGCAAATCATGTGATTACCTTTGAATAATTAGATTACTTTATACTTTTCCAAAATAAACAGTCATGTGTAACATATTTTTAGTTAGAACTTTATAAAAACGTATTTTGAGTTATTTGCATACATTGCCAGAATATTTTTCAAATTCTTATTACAAATATGAAAATTTCTCTATTACTTTCCATAAAGATTAAATCATCTTATGCTATTACAAGCCGTGTGTATATGTCCTTATTCCTGCATCATTAATGACATTTCACTCTTGAGAAATACTAAAGGTCTTGTCTGATTTCACTCTGAGAAGACATGAGAACATCTCTTAATTTGTAGTCAAATCTTGGATAAACTTATTGCTATAGACTGTTTGTGCCCCCCAAATTAATATGTTGTCACCTAATCCCCAGTACAATGATATTAGGTATTAGGTGGGGGCTTTGAGAGAGTAGAGCCTCTTGAACAGGAGAATTGTCCCACAGAGAGTTTCCAGAAAGATCCTTAATCTCTTTCACCATATGAAATTATGAATCAGAAGCCAGGTCCTCATCAACCAGGGAATCTACCAGTACCTTCATATTGGAACTTTTCAGTCTCCAGAACTGTGAGAAATACATTTTCTGTTATTTTTAAATCACCCGGTCTACTGCAATTTTTTATATTAGCCCAAACAACCTATGACACTTATGATATAGGAAAAAAATAGATCTATGTAAAGATCTATAAACATCTGTATGGTGGTAGAAACCTCAATCTTTACTTTTCAAAGAAGTCATCTTCTGATCCTGCCCCAAATTGTGTTTTCTCATAATACGTAACTGATATATACCAGGAGATTTCAAACTTCTCAGAGCAACCTTGATTATCTATAGTAAAACAAAGTTATCTTTCATAGGCAGAGGGATAAATTGGTGTCATAGTGTTGTCATACAGATTTACAGTTTTTAAAAAAGTACTAGAGCTTTAAACTAAATGTCTAGCATTTTAAAGTATCAGTATAACTTAGAGCCAACATTGTTTTTCCCTCTCTTTCTAATATGTAGCTATTCTTCAAATTTTACTCATAAAAATATTTTACAAGAATGTGTAAAGTAGTTCCAGTTTTAGGATATCTAATTTAGTGATTATAAAAATCAGAATTGCAGTTATCTTCTTTAGCTAAGACATCCAGCAAATCACAATGGACTCTTTCTAATTTCAACTTGAGATGGATGAAAATGTGAAATAAGAATCAAAAACAGAGGGGAAAAAAAGGAAAAATAGGCAAGAAAAAAAATGAATAAATCTCATTAAGTTCTTTTATTAAATCTTGTACCTAGAAATCTTATTTTCCAGCATCAATTAAGCAGCTATGGGGTTTTTGCCATGGATTTAGTAGAGCCTCTTGAACAGGAGAATATTACATGAGTTTTACCCGCTCAAGTTTTAAGAATAGACAATAAAGTGTGCTATGTGGACTTCAAGTTGTAATTTCCATTGAAATTGTTGAAGTCATAAGTTGTAAGTGGGAAATGAAAGATGAAATTACAACCTTTCTAATGTCCCAACCAGGTACTCTTTATTTTTATATAATGGATGTTCCTGCCATCTACACCAATGCTAAATTTGCACACAATTGCCATTAAAAATAAATTTTCTTCTCCCTTTATGTAAGAAAAAGGCAAGAACAACTGCTGAGTTTAAAATAGCTGCCCCTTTCAAAAAATTGCCTTAGGTACAAATATATTTTTCAGTATTAAAATTTTAAAAATCAATAACAAATAAAACATGAAAAAATTAAAGAAACACATGTTTACTTGCCATACATGAGATGGTCTAAGTAGATGTAATTTTTTTTTTTTGCTTCTGGAAATTATTCTTTTAATGGCAGTGTAAGAAGAAATAAAAAAGTAACAAATCTGAATGGTTTAAAAGTTTATTTCTGAAAGAAACTACATCTTTTATTCTAGTCCTGATATAAATATGATATGCTCCCTAAAGATCAAGATACTTTAAAATCATGATTTCAAAAAATGCTTATAAAACACAATATCAATTTTCTATCAGCCAAAATTATAGGTTCTAGTTAATATTCTAACAAGTACTCTCTAAAACTAAACTACAAATAGAAGATTAAAGATAAAATACTTCAATCACTCAAGTAGAAATTATAATTAAATTTTGGGAATAGATAAACTGATCAAAGGACGCATGATAGTGCAGGAGAGCAGGACATTGGAGAATACTCATTTCTGAGAAGCTGAATAGGTAGAGGCAGACCCAAAAATAATCATGCTAAAATAGAATACAATATATAATACAGAGAATGAGTATATAGCATTCTGTTGGGATTCATAGGTAACCACCAAAGATAAATAAAAAACACATATCCATGCAAAGACCTGTATTTGAATATTAGTAACAAAATTATTCATGTTAGTGGAAACAACCCAAATGTCCATCAATCAGTGAATGGATAAGAACAATGTGATATGTCCATACAATGGAATACTGCTCAGTAGTAAAAAGAACAGAGTATTGATACATGTTTCTACATCGATAAACCTCAGAAACATTAAATAACTGAAAGAATTCAGTCATAAAGGACAATACATTGTATAAATAAAACTTATATAAAATGTTCAGAAAAGAAAATCTATATATAGAGAAAGTATTATAGATTAGTGGTTACATAAAACCAGGAGTGGGGACAAAAAATAGGTATTTTTTTTTCAGACTGGCAAATGTTCTAAACCTGGATTATGATGTTGCTTGTGCAACTCTCTGAGTTTACTAAAAATAGTTAAATCATTAAATATTAACAATAAGTGGAACCAACCATGTTGCTCATCAAAGCTGGACTGGATAAAAAAAATGTGGTACATATACACAATGGAATATTATGCAGCCACAAAGAAGGACAAATATATGGAGTTTGCAGCAAATTGGATGGGTTTGGAGTTGATCATACTCAGTGATTTATCACAGAAACAAAGAACTGAGTTTCATATGTTCTCACTCATAATGTGAACTTGAACAATTATGATGCTATAAGGAAGCGATTGGCAGTAGTGGAAAACGATCAGGGAAAGTGGGGGCGGGACTGGCAGTTGAGGGAAACTGCTAGGGGAGGGAGGGGCATACCTCATCAACAAGGGTACCCGCATGATCAATGTTTGTATATCTAACCCTGAATTGTACCCCATATCTTTATAATAAATAAATAAATTTTAAAAATTCACAAGTCACTATTGTGATATGTATGTTATAATCAACAAAGTAGAAATACATTTGTCAGGGGTTCAAAAGAGAGACAGATTAGTTGTTATAAAATGGACTCATGGAAGAGGAGGTATTTTAAAGACATTTCAAAGCATAGGTATAATTTTATTTTATAATTTGTTTATGGTATCTGTCTTCTTACAAAAGGAAAGGTAACATAACTAAAAGTTAGATTTAAATTTGAATTAAATATTAATACAATATGGAAGATAGTCATCTAACTACAACAGGTGAAACAAATAAGTACTAAAAGTATCTAAGCTCTAGTTACAAAGCTTACCCTTGTGTAACCGGTCCCGAGGTGCAATGTTAAAAAATCACAATGTTGTGTTACTTTTCAATGTCTAGGCAAGGCAGTTCATAGTTATGTGAAGTTCAGAGTTACACAGGTTGGGAAGAGGGTTTGTGTGAAGACATTAAAATAAAAGCAGAGAAGTAGAATTTATGCACAGGAGAAGGTCAACCAGAGTTAAACAAGCTCTCCATGATGCTTTATTCTAAATGCTTTCCATGACTTATATAATTTAATCCTGATAACAATCCTCATGCTGTCATCACAGATATTTTGCAAATGAAGCAACTGATATAACAACTGTCTATGCAGCCTCCAAATCCACAGGGTGGGTGTGTGTGAAAGTGGAAACTTCCACACAGGCAAACACCCCAATGCTACACGCCTCACTATTTGGCATCCCCATTCCCTGCATTTGGCTGATTAAGATCCTCTTCCAAGTGCAAGATCGCTGATAAAGTCCAACATGAGTTCAATGCCTTATGCAGGTGGATTTTATTGATTGCATCCCATTGTCTTGATCAATCTGCCATAAGTTTTAATATTTATCTACATTGACTTCCCAGCTGAGACGTCCACTCTTTTCTGCCAGCCTCCTGTCTCCTCTGCTTGAAGTCTCATTGCAACCAAGTCCCTAAATTGACTGAGAATAATTATCAATATAAGTTGAAGTTTGCAAGTAAAGGACAATCCCCATCAAAGAAAATTGGTTTGGATGCAATCTTTCACATTTTAACTCACACTTGGAAGCTCAGAATTATCATTTGGTTTTTGTGGATGATTGAATTAGCAGTAGTTTTGACCTTTGTACAGTACTTTCAAATAGTGATACTAGAGCTCTTTAGGCCAGTCATTTTTTATTAGGGTTATTTGTCCTGCCTCCCCAATCAGAACATTGATCTGCTCTTTCCTGGTGCAGGAACATTGTAAAACTCTTTGTTAGAATTTCTGTTTCTTTTTAAACTACATGAAAAGCAGTTTTAAAACAGGAATAAAATATGATAGATTAAACATAGTTGCTTATCTTGGCTTTTCTGAGAAACTCCCCTAAATGACAAATAAAGAAAAAAGGAATTTTAAAATGCACAAACATATAAGCCAAAAGAGAACAGAACATCCGACAACAGCAAATGAGAGGCACCAACAATTTAGTAAGATGTAAGAATGTTATAGACTTCACAGACAATAATAAATTGAAAGCAAAGATTTGGCAGAAGCATGTTGATTCTTTCCCCCAAAATCATGGAAAAGCTATAGATATGGAGGATTCAGTACAAGCAAAAGCAAAAGTGTTTAACAAAGGTAAAATCTGTGTAATGATCTACCCACCCCTTGATTCTCTCCACCACATAAAGATTCCTGAAGAAAAGTGACCTCATGACCACTCCCGAAGAATAGCAGAAGTATTTTTTGTAGATAAATAAAACTTAGGAGGATGAAAATGAAAACATGGGGACATCTAGCACAACTAATCAGAGGTCAGAACAAAAAAGAAAGGGGAGATTTAATTATTCAGGCTGAATGGTGAGTTGTTCTTTTAAACAATGTCTGCTCTCATTTGGAGAACTCCAAGCAGATGACCGAAGGATTTTTTTCCTGGAAAGATGGAAAGCTCCCCAGCCACCCCACCCCCCCACTCAAGTGTAAAAAGATGTCAAACTTTTGGGAGATTTGCAAAGAACACAACGACTTACATGTGTTTCATCTTGCAGTGTAGCCAAAATGCTTTCACACAAATATCAAATAGCTGTTTAGTGAATCTCTCTTAAATGTAATGGATAGTTAAAAATTATGAGTCTTTTGAAGAAAGCCACCAACATGACAGAGGTATGAGTACATATTAAAATTTCAGAGACAACTCAGGAAGCATAAGAAAGCTTAAAAAATATCATCAATGCCCACAAAAAAGTATTACTAAAAGAACACAAAACAATTCTACAAATCACATCCTTATAAATAAAAAATTTTCCATAAACGAATACAAAAATAGAAACAATAGGCGAGAGAGAGAAGGTTTGATAATCAGAGGATCCATGTAGAAAGTCCAGGGTTTCACTAATAGGAATTTTACCTGTGTAAGTACATTCCAAGGACTGAAGGACATCAGTCTTTGTATTGTGAAGACCCGACAAGTGTGCAAGATTTGAGACGTTTCCTCATAAGGGCACTATACTGTGAAATGTAAGAATATAAATACTTACTTTTGAAATGGAACTAAGAGCCTCAAGAATGCGAAAGGGGTTAGGCATAAGTCTCATAAAAAATGATGCCATTCAGAACAGCATTCAGCTTCTCAAAAACAAGGCTGGGAGCCAGAGAGTAGTAGGTTGAATTCCTTTAGAATTCAGAGGGGAGATAATATACTAACCTAAAATGTGAATGAAGTATGTTAGCACCAAAAAAATTTTGGACGTAAAGGATCTTTTAAATGTCTTTACTTCGGTGTACCCTTTTAAAGAAAACTAATAGAGATTCTGATTCTGCAAAATGAAATCAAACTAAGAAACAAAAAGCTAAGTTATTCAGGAAACAAAATCCAACACGGGAGATTGGAGCAGGAAGATGGGGGTGTTTAGAAGAATAATTGTTAGTTAACATAGTAATGAGGTCCACACTGTCAATTTAATGAGTGATTATAATAGTAATGCAGTGAGAGGATATGGAAAGAAGGAATAGTGCCTTGTTATGAAGCAGGTGGAAGAGAGATGAATTATCAGCTACCAAAAAGACCATCACTAGATTATGCCCAGACTTGACAAATCAAGAAGTAACTGTGTAGGTATTTATTCAAGATATGGAAGTAAGTGTTAGAAAAATGTAACACTGGGAGTCCCTTTGGGGGAACTGAATTTGGATAATATGAGAGATAAAGTAATTTTTTTAATGAGTCATTTTATTACATTGTTAATAATGCTGTTTAATTTTACTTTACATTATATATATGATTTTGTTTGACATAAGTGAAATAAATTGTTATTAATAAAATTATTATAAGAATTATCTTTTTGTTGGCTATATCACAGGCAAATGATAAATTTACCACATGATTGCCTTTCTTCATTAACTTTTGTGGAAAAACACAGAAGCCAATAACAACAATACAAAATTAACCAGGGAAAATTAATCTAATGCTACAAGAATCAATACTATCTCATTCCAATTAGTCAGAGAAGTTTGGATGGACAAGAAAAAAATTACTACAATTTAATTACACAGTTAATTAATAAAAATAATAATATGATTTTAAAATTATGTAAAGCTATTCAGTTGAACAAATATACATGTATATTTCATTGGAGAAGCTTCATAAATCACATATTTGATATGTCATATATATGAGTATTTTATTGTTAATAAAGATCCTCTGAAGTGATTTTGGATGACAAATTATTATGATACCATGAAGAACACAAAGATTGAACTCAGAGAGGCTGAGAGGTCTATCAAATGTAGGCAAATGGTTAGTACATACATCAACAGTTATATTAGTTATATCTTGGTCTTTCTATTGATATCAGATTCACTGATCTTATACCTTAATCCCAAATAGAAAAATTAATTTATCAATTTTTAAAAAGAAGATGATTAAAATATAAAAGATGTAGCAAAACTTGCTTTAACATTTATTACTATTACTTGTTCTTCTGATCTTGTAAAAAATATCAGATCTACAGAAAGAGAGAATTTCAAGTTTTTATCATGCTGATGATACAAATATAGGCCTTATATATTATCAATTTCATATTGTTTGTGAGTTATACAACTTAAATTCCTATTAGTGAAACACTGGACTTTCTAAGAAGCATCATGTTGAATTTGGCATCATCACATAGTTACATTTAATAAATGTAGAAGATGCATAGAATGATTTTTTGGTGTAGATGATAAATTGATGTAATATTTGTTTTGTTGGAAAAAGTAAGGAGTGATTTTCAAAAACTCTGAAACAGCTATTTATTCCTTTCTTTCTTTTCCCTGAAACTTTTAGTCACCATGATTATCAACCATTGTGCAATTACACAAACACAAAATATCAGTTATAGACTAAAACATGAAAAAGACAAAATTATCAACTCTTTTCCATTCATTGTGTTGCATTCCAATGATATGTTTTATACTTTTCTGTGTGCTTGTGTGTCAAGAGGCTTAACTAAAGTATTAGTTACATAAACTTTTTTGATGACTAATTAGATAATCCTATTAAATATTGGCTAAATACATATTATATTTGAGTGGAAAATAGGGGATGGTCACACATAATATAAAGATAAAACTTAATTGGTGCTATTTTATGCATACACATATATGTGTGTTTGTTATGTATACATATATGTGCATTTTTGTATATATGTGTTTATGTTTAAATACATGTATACACACATATATCTCCTGTGTTGGATTTTGTTTCCTGAATAAGCTATTTTCTTGTTTCTTAGCTTGATTTCATTTTGCATGTATATGTATACACACACACACACACACACACACACACACACACACACACACACACACATACATGTTTCTGTGTATCATTGACTGTCAGAGCCTAAGAAAATGGTAATACTCCAGAACAAGATTAAGAACACAGCTAGCCAGGCTCGGTGGCTCAGCCTGTAATCCCGCACCTTTGGGAGGCTGAGGTAAGTGGATTGCCTGAGCCCGCAGGTTCCAGACCCGCCTGGGCAGTGAGACCTCATCTCTACAATAAATCAAAAAATCAGCTGGGCATGGTAGCACATGCCTGTAATTCTGGCTACTGGGAAGGCTGAGGTAGAAGGATTGCCAGAGACCAGTAGGTCGAGGCTGCGGTGGCCAGAAGTGGCCACTGCACTCCAGTTTGGGCGACAGAGTGAGACTCCAACTCAAAAAAATAATAATAAAAAAAATAAAAAAAGAATACAGCTAAGCAAATTTTAAAACGCTAAGCCTGAAACTATAATAGTATTAGTACATAATAATGATAATCATAACACAGAGAAAATCTTTCATTGAGCACTTATTAAGCATCGAGGATTATTTTAGGTTTTTAGATGCATTAACACTTTATAGCCTCAGGGATTATTACTATTATTAATAAGAACCTTAATAGCACATGTATAGTAAATACCAGAGTTGAAATTTTTATCCGAAAGGCAAAATACTCAAGTATCTAATCCACATATTCATATATGGGGGGAGCAAAAGAATGGAACTGTCTTCCGAAGGGCTGGCCCCTTGTAGTACAAGCTTCCCCACTAGTTAAGTGTTCTAGGGGACCCATCAGCATAGAGTACCAGCTAGCATTGCCGTGAGATGCTACATTCAACTTCAGTAATTTTTTGTTTGGAGGTTCTTTCTATGCATTTGTTCATATCCTGAGGAGTGATTTAAAAACACGCCTGCTCACATGGCAGTAAGTGTTCTGCATTTTTTACCAAAATATGGCATGTGTGCCCCACCCTCCCTATTTACCTGATCTCCACCTAACCCACTTTTTTTTGTTACTCTGGATGAAAAAAGTCCTCAAAGGGAAATGTTTTTCCCATATGGAAGAGGTGGAACCAAAAACGGCAGAAGCACTAAAAGGCATCAACATTCGCGAGTTCAAAAACTGTTTTGAGCAGTGGAAAAAGTGTCTCAATAGGTGTATTGTATCAAACAAAGAGTACCTTGAAGGTGATTGAAGTTTAAGCATGTAAGGATAAATACAAAATTTTTTATAAATAAATTCAGAGTTTTTTGGGTTTCCACTTATGCTAAGAGTATTTTTGTTCTCAATACTTGGATTAGACATAGCACATAAAGTATTTCTAATATGTAGATTTATCATCCAATCTAAATTTTAAAGATACTCATTGTCTTTCTTGTCAGAATTAATAATGACAATATTTTGCCTGCTGAGAGGGCCTCTCTCTGTTTCATATCAAATACTTTAACATATTAAAACAAACAAAAGAAGAATGTTTATTTAAGGCAAATTTATGCACCTGGCTAACCAGTACTTTAATTTAAAGGGAAAATTGTTAGTTTATTCTGTTTTTATTGTCTCAGGAAGCAAACACAAATATTGTTACCATAACATCCGTGTTTCTAATGTATTTGTTATTAGATTTTTAGTAAATACTATAAAATAGTACAGTAGCTGAATTTATATCTGGAAAGAGTAATAAACAGGGGACAATTAACTAGTAATTATTTCCACCTGCTGAACTCTATTTTGAGAAGATTTGATTAACTAACACAAAGATCTGTTATCATTAGATCCAGAATATTTTATTTTTCTTTTTCAAACCACCAAAACACTGTTATTATTAGTTTGAAACAGGGTCTTCTCTCCATTTTCAGGATCATTGGCCCTGAACTCATTACCCAGATAATTGGAAAATATGGTTACTATTAATCAAGATATACATGTGATTTCCCTTATAAAAATTAACAGTAAATTTATAAAACAGAAAACAATATTTGAAACGGGAGAAAAATAGTATTCTTTTGATTATACCAAATGTCTCACTTGTCACTCATTCAAAGGAGGGCATATTTTTATTCTAATCAATTATATTTTGATGTCCTTTGAAGAAAATCTAATTATGTGCTGAGAGATATGCTCATGTCCTGCATGGATTTTGTTTGTTTGTTTCTTTATTTTTTTATATTAAACTTTTTAATTTTAAAATTATGGGGTACAATTCACGATTAGGTATACAAATATTCATTGTGCAGGTATCCTTGTTGATGAGGTGTGCCCCCACTTCCACAGGCAGATTTCGACTACCGTCAATCCCACCTCCCCACCCCTCTCCCCACCACAGTTTCCCGCTACTGTCAATCCTTTTCTTATAGTATTACGGTAGTTGTTCAAGGTCCACTTATGAGTGAGAACATGTGATACTCAGTTCTCCGTTTCTGTGAAAGATCACTCAGGATTATAGACTCTAATTCCATCCAGGTTGCTGCGAAGTTCATGAGTTTGTTCTTCTTTATGGCTGTGCAATATTCCATTGTGTATATGTACCACATTTTTTTATCCAGTCCTCTTTTGATGAGCAGCACAGTTGGTTCCATGCTCTTGCTATTGTGAACAAGGCTGTGATAAACATATGTGTGTAGGTATCTTTTTTATAGAGTGATTTGAGTTCTTCTGGGTATATTGCCAGTAGGGGAATTGCAGGGTCATATGGAAGGTCAATTTTTAGAACTTTTAGGAACTGCCACACTGATTTGCACAGAGGTTGTACTAGTTTACACTCCCACCAACAGTGTAGAAGTGTTCCCTTTTTGCCACATCCTCTCCAGCATCAGTTATTTTTTGAGTTATTGGTGATGGCCATTCTGACTGGAATTAGGTGGTATCTCAGTGTAGTTTTAATTTTTGTTCTAAATACTTGGATTAGACATAGCACATAAAGTATTTCTAAGATGTAGATTTCTCATCCAATCTAAATTTTAAAGGTACTCATTGTCTTTCTTGTCAGAATTAATAATGACAATATTTTGCCTGCTGAGGGGGCCTTGATGACTATTGAGGCTGAACATCTTTTCATGTATTTATTGGCTGCTTGTATGTCTTATTTTGAGAACTGTCTATTCATATCTTTTGCCCACTTTGTAATGGGACTGTTTTTTTTTTTTTTCTTTTCAGAACATTTGAGTTCCTTGTAGATCCTAGATGTTAAGCCTTTGTCAGACATGGAGTTGGCAAATATTTTTTCCCAGTCTGTGGGATGTCTCCCTGCTCTCTTAATGGTTTCTTTGGCTTTGCAGAAACTTGTCAGTTTGATGAGGTCCCACTTGTCTATCTTATTTCTTATAGCCCGGGCATTTCAGATTTTGTTCAGGAATTGTTGCCAGTTCCAACTTCCATAAGGATGTCTCCTGCAATTTCTAAGGTCTTATAGTTTGAGGTTTTCCATTTAGGTCTCTGATCCATTTAGAGTTAATTTTTGTGTATGAGGATAGGTAAGGGTCCTGTTTCAATCTTCTGCATGTGGTCAGTCAGTTTTCCCACTTACTGAATAGGTTTTCCTCTCCCCAGTGGTTGGTGGTGGAGGCTTTGTTGAAGATGAGTTGGTTGAGTAATTGAGGTTTTACTTCTGGAATCTCAATTCTGTTCTATTGGTCTGTATGCCCGTTCTTGTACCAATACCAGGCTGTTTTGATTATTGTAACTTTATAATAAAGTTCAAAGTCTGGGAGTGTAATACCTCCTGCTTTGTTTTTTGTTTGTTTGTTTGTTTTCTAAGGATTGTTTTGGGTATTCTTGGTCGTTTATGTTTCCAAATGAATTCCTGTATTATTTTTCTAAGTCTGAGAAGAATGTTGCTGGTAATTTGATGGGTATTATGTTAACTCTGTAGATTGCCTTAGGTAGAATGGACATCTTAACAATGTTGATCTTTCCCATCCATGAGCATGGAATATTTTCCACTTGTTTGTTTTATCTTTGATTTCTTTGAGCAGTGTTTTATAGTTTTCATTGTAAAGGTCTTTCACATATCTGGTTAGGAAGATGCCAAAGTATTTCATTTTTGGGGGGGCTGTTGTGAATGAAATTGTGTTTTTTATTTGGGTTTCTGTTTGTTTAATATTAGTGTCTAGAAATGCAATTGTCTTTTGCACATTTATTTTGTACCCTGAGACTTTGCCAAAGTCCTTTATCAGTGCAAGAAGGTTTTTAACAGATCTTTTGGGTTTTCCAGGTATAGAATCATGTTGTCTGCAAAGAGAGACAACTTGACCTCCTCTTTTCCTATTTGGATACCCCTGATTACCTTCTCTTCTCTGATTGCTCTAACTAGGACTTCCAAAACTATGTTGAACAGGAGGGGTGAGAGTGGGCATGCTTGTCTTGTTCCAGTTTTCAGGAGAAATGTTTCCAATTTCTGTCTGTTTAGCAGTAATGCTGGCTGTGGGTTTCTCCTAGATGGCTCTTACTATTTTGAGGTATGTTCCTTCTATGTCTAGATGTTTAAAGGTTTTTATCAGGAAGGAGTGCTGGACTTTATCAAAAGCTTTTTCTGCACCTAATAATATAATCATGTGTTTTTGGTTTTTATGTCTGTTGATGTATCTAATTACATTTATGGTCTTACAAACGTTGAACCAGCCTTGCATCAGGAATGAAGCCTACTTGGTCATGGTGGATGATTTTTGAGATGTGTTGTTGAATCTGGTTTGCTAGAATCTTGTTGAGAATTTTAGCATCTATGTTCATCAAAGATACTGTCCTGTAGTTCTCTTTCTTTGTTGGTTCTTTACCTGGTTTTGGTATCAATGTGATGTTAGCTTCATAAAATGATTTGGGGAGAGTTCCATCTTTCTCAATTGCCTGGAATACTTGCAATAGGATTGGTATCAGTTCCTCTTTGTATGTTTTGTAGAATTCTGCTGGAAAGCCATCTGGTCCAGGGCTTTTTTTTGTAGGTAGTTTTCTTATGACATAGTCAATTTCCTGGCTTATTTAGGGTCTAGATTTCTTCTTGTTTCAACCTAGGGAGGTTGTGTGATGTCAAAAAGTCCTCCATTTACTTTAGGTTTTCAAGTTTGTTTCCATACAAGTGTACATAGTAGTCTCTGATAATCTTTTGTATTTCTCAGGGTCAGATGTGTCTTTATCTTTTGTGTTTCTGATTGTGATTATTTTCACTTTTTCTCTCTTTTTCTTGGTCAGTCTAGCTAGGGAACCATCAATCTTGTTTATTCTTTCAAAAAAACAGTTTTTGGTTTTGTTGATTTTTTTGTGTTATTTTTTTGTCTTCTATGTCCCAGATTTGGGCTTTTATTTTGGTGATCTGGATTCTTCTGCTGAAGTAAGGGTTTTGGTGGTCTTGCTTTTCCAGTTTCCTTAGGTGACTTGTTAGGCTGTTAATTTGTGATCCTTCCAGTTTCTTCATGTGCATTTGTAGAGATATGAATTCTCCTCTTAGTACTGCTTTCATAGCATCTGAGAGATTTTAGTAAGCTGTTTCTTATTTTCATTTGTTTTCAGGTATCTTTTAATGTCTGTTTTGATTTCCATGTTGACCCAGGAGTTGTTTAGCGCCATGCTGTTTAGTGTCCATGTCTTTGTGGGTTTTGGGGGAACTTGTTGGTGTTGATATTTATTTTTATTCCACTGTGGTCCGAGAAGGTGCGTAGTGACATTTCAGTCTTATGAAACTTGTTTATGCTTGGTTTATAGCCAAGTATGTGGTTGATCTTATAGTACATTCCATGTAGTGATGAGTAGAATGCATATTCTATGGTCAGTGGATGGAGTGTTCTGTAGGTATCAATTAAGTCCATTTGGCCAAGAGTCACACTGAGGTTCTAGATCTCCTTGCTGAATTTTTTGTCCTGATGATCTGTCTAGGGTTGTGAGTGGGGTATTGAAATCCCCAGCTATGATAATGTTAGAGTCAATATCTTTTTTAAGTTTGCCTAGAAGCTGCTCTATGAATGTTGGTGCTCTTATGTTGAGTGCATATATGTGTAGGTTGGATATTTCTTGTTGATGGATTTAACCTTTTATCATTATGCAGTGACCTTCTGTATCTTTTTAAATTTTGGATAGCTTAAAGGGTAGTTTGTCTGAAATTAAGATTACAACTTCTGCTTTCTTTTGTGTACTGTTCACCTGAAATTTTGTTTCCCATCCTCTTACTTTGAGTCTGTGAGTGTCCTTTCTGATGAGATGAGTCCCTTGGAGACAATATATTGTTGCTTTATGATATTTTATCCATTTTGCCATTCTATGTCTTTTCAGTGGTGCATTTAGTCCATTCACATTCAGGCTAATTATTGAAATGTGAGGGTTTATCCCTGTCATGAGGTTCTTATAGAGCTGTTGTTGTTCCTGTTTGCTTGTTGTTTTTCTTTTGGTTTTCTGATTGATTTATGTGTGTTTTCAATCTTTTTCCTGTACTCTTTTGAAGAACGTTAACATTCTTTTTTCCTTTTCTTCTGTGTTTAATACTTTCTTAAGTGTTTCTTGTAGAGGTGATCTAGAGGCAGCATAAGTACTTAGGGATTGGATGTCTAGGAAAGATTTTAATTCTCCCTCACTGATGAAGCTTAGCTTAGCTGGGTAGGTTATTTTTGGTTGAAATTGTTTATCTTTGAGAACTTTGAAGATTGGGATCCAAGTTCTTCTAGCCTGAAGTGTTTCTGTAGATAAATCTGCTGCTATTCTAATTGGTCTTCCCGGTAGGTAGCCTGACCTTTTTCTCTTGCTGCCTTTAGGATTTTTTCTTTTATACCTACCCTGTTTAGGCGAATTATTATGTGTCTGGGAGTTGGTCTTCTCATTTGTCTTGCAGGGGTTCTCTGACTCTCTTGTGTTTGAATTTTTGCATCACTGATGAGATGAGGAAAGTTTTCTTGAATATTTTCATGGAATATTTGTTCCAGGGTGATCTCTGTCTCTCTTTCTGCTTCAAGAAGTCCAATTACTCTTAGGTTTGTGTCGGT
>NW_007247240.1:199272-227464 GCF_000164805.1 Carlito syrichta | reverse complement strand
TTATTGGACTTTAATACTATGCTATATCCTATTAAGCTAATACCTTATCGTTAATTCTTTTATAAATCGTATAGTAACTATTACACTTGAATAATGTAGCAAAAGGAAACAAAACAGCAAGCATAAATTTATGCAACTATGAGTATATATGTATATATTTTATCCTAACAAGTCTACTCTAAAAATCAAATAGTAGCTGTCACACTCTTGAACAAGGAAATGCAGGGCTTCCAAGATGGCGGCCATGGGCTGAAGCAGACAGAGTTTCGGTAATTAACGAAACAAAAGAAAACGTTCTACCTGGCTGGGGGCAGGGCAACAAAACTATCATGGTAATTTAGTTTCTAATCTTAGCCCTAGGGGAAACAGCTTTCGGGAACAAGAGCTGACTACCCAGTCTACCAGGAAATAGAAGTTAAAAAATATCTAGAAAGAAGTAAAACTTAGAAAGACAGAGAAAAATAATTCTGCTATACACTTTCCATCAGGTGTATTGAGATTTACTTATAAGTTTTACTGCCATGTATGCACACTGGTCACTAATCACACGCCAATATTATAGGTATAACTGATATCCTATGTCAGAAGCGATCTTCCAGATGGGCCTTTACAGACCTCAGCCATGTAGCTATAGATGTTGGCTCCCAACAGGTTTGGCCTCTTGAAATAATTGCTCATCTCTTGAAGGTTTTGTCCTGTCTTTTTAAGCTTCTTTTATATGTTTTTGACAGTTTGGGTTAGTTCTATATTTTGGTTCTCAAGAGATTCTTTCTGCTGCTTGGCTAACTCTGCTTTCCATGCTTATTATTTTGTTATTTATTTCAATCACAGTATTCTTTACTGAGGTTATCTCAGCTACCAACTCCTTCCTATTTTCCTCTTGTCTCTCCTCCATTCTTTTTATCCTCTCTATTAATGTCTTGATGTCTCGTTTTGTAGGATGTGACCAGTCATTCTGGGGGCTTTTCATTGTTTGTGTTCTGAAGTCTGTTTTCTCAGTGTGTGACCTCCCAGGGGTCTGTGTGTGATCTATACTCTTCTTTTGGTTTTTCTTCATTTGTGTAGATATTCCTCCTTACTTTTTCCTCCCATCTTATTTAATTCTGTTGTTCGGGAATGGCAGGGCTGCTTATACTTCTGTTTGCTCAATCTCCTATTCTTCCTTATGTGAATCCTCTAGCTTTGTTCAATTCTGCAGCTGGACTGTGGGTTAGGGGTGCTGTACATTTTTGCAGGTTTGAGATTTAATTGAGGAGGGAGCTGTGATTCAAAATCTATCTGCAGATCCTAGTATCAACTGACAATTGTATGAGTACCCTGGAACCCACTTCCCGCTGCCTTGCAATCTGTCCATGCAGTGGCAGTTTATGTTTGATCCCTGAAAGCAAAATGAGGTAATAGAAAGGAAAAGAATGTAATAGGGAGGGAGGGAGGGAGGGAGGGAGGGAAAAGGAATGTGGAGAGAGAAAAAAGTAAGAGGGAAAAACAGACAAATGTACTGACTAACAAATGAAAAGAGACAAAGGCAGAGGAGAGTAAAAAAAAAAAAAAAACTAAAACATACAGACAATCTTACAAACACACAAGCCAACCAATCTCCCTATTGAGGTATTATTCCCCTACACAAAAAAGAAGTCTAAAGAAAAAAAATTTTAAAAATCAGTAAAATAACAGAAACAAAGCAAGTACGAAAACAATATCAATAACAGTAAGAAGAGAGAAAAGAGGGGGAAAATGAGTAAAACGAACAAAGAATAAAAATAAAAAAATAAAAACAAGGAACCAGGCTCACTCTGAGATTGTTCCCGTAAGTCCAATGTCCTTTCAACTCTGATCTCTAGCTCTCTTCGCAGGCTGGTAGGGTTGTTCATAGCTAGGGTCAGATACCTCAGGCCTGCTGTGGAAGGAGGGTGGATCAGATCTGAACTCACCTGGCTTGCTGCCTGTCAAGTCTGCCACTCTGATCTGACCTGTCTGTGTACAATCCAGCATAGGGGAGAGGCATCTATCTCTCCCAGTTTGATGCGATTACCTTAAGTCCCAAGTTGGAGGTTGGGTGGAGCTGGGCAGGACAAGGCAGGTCTCTGCCTGGTCCTGGGACAGAGAAAATGACTGCAGCTGGTGCCTCTACACCAGGCATGGGACTGCTTCCTGGCTCTCCCTGATCCTCTCTCTCCACTGAACAGGGAGAGAGTGCCAGGGGCTGAGACAGAGGGGGCGGAGTGCAAGAGAGCCTGGTGTGGGGCAGCCTGGGGTGGGACAGGGCAGTCAGCTGGTAAGGGAGCCCAGAGCTCCACGAGGCCAGGAGCTGAGGGCTGCCCAGGGAGGGTTATGGCAGTGATGGTGGTGGTGGCAGCAGAGCAGTGCATGGGACCGAGGGCCTCCAGCCTGCAGAGCAGTGTGGCTGGTGGTGGCATTGCCAGTGGCAGTGGTGGCAGCAGCCGAGCCGTGCATGGGGCTGGGGTCTTCTAGCCCACAGGTCTTGCAGCTGGCCGAGGAGCAGGCTGGCAGTGGCAGCAGCAACAGCCACCCAGGGGAAAGCAAAAGTCTTTATGGATACTCGCTTTTATGGAGACTCTCACAGTCCAACCTGTCCTGTCACCATCTTGCTAGAAGTCTGTGCATAGATTTTTAATCTGGCTGCTTTGTTACAAGAATGGTACATGCCTATGTTTTGGGTCAATGAGATCTGTGTTTCTTCCTGATTTAAGATTGTGTAGTAATAAACAACTCTGTCTCTTGGCTTGCCTTTCCTCCCAGATTGTGCATTGCAATACTGTATGACGTTCATAACCAAGCACACAACTGGGGCAGTTCCCATTTTTAATCTTCATTACCTAGGTTAGGTGATGACAAAAGGCCAGAATGGCAGCTCAAGAGCAGCAAAAGTTCAAAGGTTTGTTTTCTTCTGAAAAAAAAATTCATGAGCATATTTGAGAGGAGCCCAACTATGAGTGTTAGGAAATGTATAAAGTTGTAAATCCAAATGGACAAGTTCAAGTGTGTGAATGCTGTGTGACTCAAGTTGAAACAATTCATCTCATATGGAGAAAAAATATCATATCTTGTAAAAGTAGAAAGTGTACCACACTGTGCATTGATATTTCTGAAAGCTTAATTTTCTCACTTTTGGATTCAGAGCATAAAATTTGTCTCTGTCATTATAAGTACTGACTGGAGGAGAGAAAGCATAGTTTTACCCAATTCTTCTTTTGATTTAGTTGCTATGCTTTATCAGAACTCATGCTCTGCCTATTATAAGTACATCATTATGGCATGCATTTAGCTACCCTCCTCCAAGGAGGGGAGTTTGAGAAATAAGAGGAGGCAGTCTCTAGCTCGGGTGTGTTTCTGCTGCAGCTTCAAACAAGATCATCATGTGAATGACATGAGACAGTTTTTCAAGTAAATTATAAAAATAAATAAGCCCAGTTCATATGTGGATGTTTTACTCCCTGTAATTTTCTCTTTCCTGTGGCAGATACTCATCCACTTCATCCCCATTTTTAGATTAAAGGCGATGACTTGATGCCACTTCCACGTAGCATCATATATATACTTTCATTTTTTTCTTAAGCAAATGATGCTTAGAAATAAATATTTAGATATGATTGAATTATTCCTCTCTCTATATAAGAGGTTATAGTACTATTATCTATATATGGAATATACATAAATAAATATTAAAAATCATAGTATAAAAAGAAGTGGACAAATGATTAGCTGAGATATTCTTAGATTTCACAGGTCTTGGTTGGAAACTTTACCTGAAACTTCCAAACTACACCTGAACCATGGTAACTAGTCATTAACTTACTTTGGTCACTATTCAAAATAAGTCAGAATCTATTATAGTCTCCTGTTTCTTCAACTGTTTGTCTCATTATTAGTCTCACTCCCCAAATAAAGCATGCTTATTTATTTCAGTGATGTTATATTAAGATTTAAAAAAATTTTAGGTTTGCCATGTGGCTCACATCTTTAACCCCAGCACTTTGGGTGGCTGAAACAGGAGCAATACTTAAGCCAGGAGTTCCAGGCTGCAGTGAGCTATGATTGCACTTTAGCCTGGATGGGAGAGCAAGACCCTGGCTCAAAACAAACAAAAACAAGCACACTTAGCAAACAAAAAACAAGAAAACTTTTTTTATGTATCAATTTACTTTCTGTGAAGTAGAACAATGAGGAAGATGAAGGTGAGAGAAGAAGAAGAAAGGTATTTCTACCTATGTAAGTGCACCATAAACAATATGGTTGTTAGTGCTTAAGCATATGGATTTGTGGTCTGAGTACCTGGCTCATATCCAGATACTGCAGGCTTAGAGGTGCTTCAGCGTGAGAAAATTTCTTATCTCAATTTGTGGCTCAGTTTCCTCATGAGTTAGTTACATGAACTTTCTCTGAAAATTATTATATGGCTTAATTTCATACATATTTTTTAGCAAAAGGTCTGGCATTTAATAAACTCTCAGTAATTCTTAGTCTTTAAATGATAACACCATGCTCTTACAATGAACCTTCGTCAGGTATAAAGCTAAGCAGAAAACAATTTAAATTTTTTTTATTCTATAAGATAGCAAGCCATTAGATATTAATGTACTTTGTTATCCCAAAATTTGGGCTCAAAATAAGGCAATTTTAAATTAGAGGATCTCATTTTAAACTTATAACAATGTAAATCCAGTTCTTGAGGTAACTCGATGACACATATGGGAAAATTAGAATTCTTTGGTACAGAAACCACTTCACATACAGTAATGTCTGATTTGTGATACTGCTATTTGGCCTCACGGTTGACCTTGTGATAGAATAATCCAGATGTTGCAGCAGGCCATACGCCCAGCAGGGTCTTGCTAAGACATATGGTGATGGTTAAGATCCTGAGGATGTTATCAATGACCCAGTCAGAAGAGTGCTTCAAGGCAGATGGTGGATCATAGTGTGCTTTTATGGGGTGAAATGACTACAGATCATGCATGCTTGGCGGTTTTGTACTGTGGCCTTTCCATAATAGTTTAACAAGGTCTGAGTTATGAGTAAGTCTAAATAATTTAAAGAAGAAGCACTCTATATCCACCAGCAGCACCTGTGTGTGAGATTGAAAGTGGAATCTGAACAATGAAGCATATCCAATATGAAAGTGGCAGGAGGACTTTGGGGTGGTTAAAACAGCAAGTATCATTGGAAAGGAAGATTTGCCTGACAGTGAAGGACTTTTCATTTCTTAAGTCAAAGTCCAGTCTTGCCACTTACTAACTTTATGGACCTGGAAAAGTTACTTAAATTTTCCATGTTCCAGTCTTCTCATTTGTAAACAGGAAATGATAATAATATCCTCTCATAGTGGTGTCATGAGAAATCAATGAATTCATGTACAGAACCCACATAGAATAGTGCCTCCATATGATAAGCCCAAAGTCGCTAACCAGACAAATACAAAATGCATACAAATTATATAGAGATTAGGAAAAAAGGAGATGCAAAATCTTCTCTAGGGTGTACCAAATAGTTGGCATAGCTTTCGTTCAAGAGATGTAAGTCACGTACGAATACACACAGAGTAATTTATTAGATGCAATAAGTCATTAAAGCTAAATGTAATTCAGGCTTATCTAATATGAGTGAAGGTCAACATTTTTTGGCTATAACTGGGAGAAAAACCTTTCTGCCTATTTGGGGAATGAATGAGGAAGCCAATAGCCTTGATTGTTCCTGGCAGCTAACCCAAAACCAGGAAAAGGGTCTGACTTTGATTGAGAAAACAGAATTGCAGAGCAAAGCCATGAAAGAAAGTTCGGTATTTGATGACATCATTAAGCAACCAGATAAACCACTTTTTAGCTTAAAATTGAGCAGAATCCAGCTATTGTCAGATACTTGGTCAAATATTTCTTTCTTAAAAAATTACTTCTGTAGATTATTTATAATTTACCACTAAAAGCATGCTATTTATTTCAATATCATTAGACAAAGATAGCAGCAAGTAAGTGGCAATGCCAAGTTGTATTGTTTGGTTTTGTTTTGCTTTTAATTTCTCAAGGCTGTTTCATGTATGCTAAACATTCCTCCTTGGTGAATGTGAAGAATGGAAAGTACATATATATAACCTGGAGGGGATAAAGGACATTTATGTGCTACGGGTACAGCTAATTTTTTGAGTTCCGTCTAATGTCTTATTTATGCAAAACAAGGAAGAGCTTTAGGCTGGCCTGGGAGCCTTTAATAGGCATCACATTGATGACCCAATCATTCAACTCCATACCTCAGCATTTCCGTGACTCTTACAGTGACAGTCAAACTCTCACACCTCAGACTCCTTAAAAATGGTTTTGCTATTTCAAATTCATCCATGTTGATATGTGTAAATACAGTGCATCCACTTCTGCTGCTTTAAATATATCACAATGTGTTTGTTCTTTCTGTCATTTATGGGTAACTGTGTTATTTACAGTGTTATGCAAACACTACAATAGACATTTTACAATATGCTGTCAAATACACACATACAAGAGTTTCTGAAGCATATGTGTGTGATTTTTCATCAAGGCTAAGAAGTCATCAAAAGTAAAATATAGATACTTATTTTTCACAAATAAGAAAGAAAAATTTCCCAATTAAAAAATATCAGATGCTTTGTTAAGATTGCATTTCAATTTCAGAAATATTAAACTGTGAAAAAATGTGTCTGGAAATTGATGAAACAGAGTAACTAGGAGTGGAATTGCTGGACCATAGAGAATGCACACCTTCACATTTACTAAAAATTATTCCGACCCAGATATACTAGAAATGAAATTCAGCTGTTTTTCAGATGTGATTGTAGTGATTTCTACATCCACCATGGAGTACTGGGGTCTCTGCCCCTTTGTATCTTTTACTTTGTTTTTGTCTACAGCCTCTTATTCTAAGAGAGCAATACATTTTTATTTAAATTTTAAACTAGACCAGTAGTTTAGGTCTCCAGTGAGAAGTATCTAATCTTTGATATTGTCATAAATAGAAAATTATAGCAGTAATCTTCATCATCAGGTGACAGACATTTGAGCATCTAATGAAACCTTGCTTATTTCATTTTACCTCCTCAAATGTTCCCTCCCTTTGCCACATGGTCAAATTCTTGGAGTATTTTATGGTTCAGTCTAAACTTCATTCTTCTATATTTGCTTTCCAGACCATTGTGGCAGAGACAAAGATAAAGAGACTATTGGATAACTACAATTTAAACATTTTTTTGTCTAGAATATTGGCAGAGTTTTTCCTTTGTTATATTATTTTTATTCTCAATAAAGTAAAAAATTTTATTGAACATCCTTAAGCAGCAACTTGCTCCTGATCAAACTAGATCTGAAAGTCAAAGTATAAATTTTTTTTTAAAAGTGACAAATCAAAACGCTGTACTATATCACAGGCATTTTTTCTCTACTGCAAAGGACAGTATATTACTCTCCCTTTACCTTTTTTTTTTTGAGTTGGAGGTCTCACTCCATTGCCCAGGTCGGAGTTCAGTGGCATGCTCATGGCCTCTCCAGCCACTGGACTCTAGTGATCCTTCACCCTCAGTCTTCCAAGTAGCTGGAACTACAAGTGTGTGCTACCATGTCTGGATAATTTTTGCTTTTTTTTTAATGTAGAGAGATGAGGTTTCCCCAAGTTGCTCAGGCTGTTCTCAAACCCATGGACTCAGGCAATCCACTCTACTTGGCTTCCCAAAGTGCTGGGATTACAGGTTGAGCCACTGAGCATGGCCTCCCTTTACCTTTTATTGGTGACAATTTCTTTTTCTTTCTTTTTTTTTTTAGTTGGAGTCTCACTCTGTCACCCAGACTGGAGTGCAGTGGCATGCTCCTGGCCACTGCAGCCTTGACCTACTGGGCTCCGGCGATCCTTCCCCTTCAGCCTTCCAAGTAGCTGGAACTACAGGTGCGTGCTACCCCCCTGGCTAATTTTTGATTTATTGTAGAGATGAAGTCTCGCCAAGTTGCTCAGGCTGTTCTCAAACCCATGGGCTCAGGCAATCCACTCTACTTGGCTTCCCAAAGTGCTGGGATTACAGGCTGAGCCACCGAGCCTAGCTGACAATTTCTTTTACATACAAGAAAAGGTACAGTTATGTAAAGCCTGAAATATAGCTGTCTTCCTGGGAAAAGAAAGGAAAAACTCTGCTCCAGCTGTTGCTCAGACTGGTCTTAGGAAGAAGAGAGGAAAACGAGGGACAGCCAGTCATGATAAGAAGCTGATTCGGGGTGTGGAAAGGTAAGATGGCAACAGGTGGATTTAGCAGCTTTTGTTTGTTGAAAGACAGAATAGAAAGAAATTGAATTTGTTTTTAGGAAACTTTCTCCCTCAGGAAGATTTCCTTCCAAGGAGTCACTAATAGGCATAGTAAGGTGCCTAAGGTGGAAGAAGGAAAAAAAAAATAGTAATAATAAAAATGAGAAACTTAATGCTCACATATATTTCCTTGGTCCCGGGTGGACTTTCTCTTCCCAAACAATTAAACAAAGGATTAAAGCTACAGATAGAATAGATAGAATAAAAGTTCGCTGCAGAAGAGTTTATTTCACAAGGTTTTCTTGAGTACACTCACACAGTTAAGTCCAACTATGTATAAGTTTTTTAGAATTTTTTTCTATTTAGATGTTTGTGCAGCTGATACCCTGATGAAAAATGGTTTATAAGGTTTGATTTCAGTGTCTTCTGACTCCAACACATGTTAATACACGGCACGAGTACTTTATAGGGTCAGGTTATTGATGTAACTAACAAAGAATGGAAACTCCAATACACAAACCACAGCTGATTTTTTTTTGAGTCAGTGCCTCACTCTGTTGCCCAGGCTGGAGGCATTGGCATGATCGTGGCTTATCCTGTCTCCACCTCCTAGGCTTGGATATTTCTTCCACCTCAGGCTCCCGAGAAGCTGGTACTACAGTGGCATGCCACCATACCTGGCTAATTTTTGTTTTTATTTCTCAGTTTTTTATAGACTCAAAGTCTTGCTATGCTGTCTCTCAAATTCCTGGGCTTAAGCAATCCTCCCACCTTGGTCTCCCAAAGTGTTGGGATTCCAGACGAGCACCTTTGCACCTGGCCCACAGCTGTTTCTGGAAATACAATCCGTTCCATTTATTTCTCTTGCGTGCATGGATTAGTACTTCCCAGGAGTTTTGGTTTGTTCCTTCTTCCCTGCCTTTTTACCAGTCATACACCATCCTCTTCCTCCTTCAAGAAATCTAGAGTCATTTTCAAGAAAGAGTCCATGCCATTTTTACATCTGACAAATATTAAGCTTCAGGAAGAGGATGAGTATTTCACTTTTCACAAGTGCTTTTGATATTAAACAATATGTGACTAATTTTATAGAAAGAGCTGAAATTAAGAACTTCCAAGATTATGGCTCTTCTCCAATTCATTCGTTTTTAGGAAAAGCTTGTTAACTTTCAGTGTCTCATAACACTGAGATGACATAAACAAAGATAAGCTAACTAAACTCCGAGGATATGCAAACATTAGTTATTATCACTGCCAATCAGTTTATTCCTGACAAAAATAATGTGAGAGAGAATTACCATTATGCCTATTCTGCCCATAAAAATAAGTAACCAGCTCACTCTTACTGAGCTATTACATTGTGAAAATAGAATTGGAATAGTTTTTTATACTATTTCAACCCAAATTAAAATAACAATGGGAAATTTCTTTTTAAAGAGACATTTTTCATGATATGGTTGTACAAAATTATACAGTGCAGAAATAGGAAAACTTGTGTTGGTGATAACTTTCAATTTGTTCCCAGGTGCCCCTGGTAGTGACATACTTTTGTTGCTGGTGCAGGCCTCTTTTTACTAAGGCAGAACATTTCCCTGTAATTGGTTATATGGGTATGCATGGATGACCATGTTTCATTTAGTGCTAATTAGAATAGCTTCCGAAAGATAGGATGTGTCTTTCATTTTTTTATAACCCCTTGTCTTAGGCTGGGCGTGGTGGCTCAACCTGTAATCCTAGTACTTTGGGAGGCTGAGGTGAATGTATGCCTGAGCCTGCAAGTTCGAGACCAGCCCAGGCAATTTGGCAAGACCTCACCTCTGCAATAAATAAATAATTATCAAGGTGTGGTGTAGCCCCTGTACTTCTGTCTACTTGGAAGACTGAGGCAGAGGATTGCTGGAATCCAGCAGGTCGACTCTGGGGTGGCTGTGAGTGTGCCACTGTACTCCAGCCTGGGTGACAGATGGAGACTCCAACTCAAAAACTAAAAACAAAAACCAAAAAAAAAAAAAAAAAACCCAAACCAAAAACAACCCTTGTCTTAACAGTGCAGGGTGATTAGTCTAAGCAGTGGTTCACCAGCAGAATCTGTCTTCCTGATAAAGATTCACAGAGTCATTTCACACACAACACATCACTTCAGAATCAGTTCTCTCTATCAGAAAGTCTCCAGCACAGGTTGTAACTTTCCATCTCCTTCTTTGGAAGTTTTATTTCCAGTTGCCTATATGTCACTGTTTAAATCTCTCCTCAGTGCAGTCCAAAGCAATGGAGAGCTTGCATCTGGAGGTTATAGCCACCACTAAAAATGTCACCAATATTGTGTACTGAGTGAAGTGCAGTCTCACCCCATAGGGGAGTTGGTGTCTAAAGTCAGTGCTGGCGCACTCATATGTTGAAGTTAACCTTGGAAAAACCCCGAGGAAATGTTAATGGAGATTGGCATACTGTCTTTTTTTTGGATTTGAAAATCTAGTTTATTTAGAAAATAAATAAGACAGAGAGAAAAGATTTACCTCCCCAAGGGAGGGGAGGGGGACAAAGCTTAGGAAACATGGCAGCAGCCGTAACTGAAAGAGCACATGGCCTCACCAGAGTCTAGTAAAGCAATGGCCAACATACTCTCTTTTGATGCAGTGAATCCAAGAGGGCAAAATTTCCTTAGGTTGGGACTAGACTATTGTTTCATTGGCTTAATATTAGGTTTAGTAGTTGATTTCACAATAAAGTGCCTTGTATTAAAAATACATGCATTTGGACTTTGAGCAATTATTGTAATACTATAAGAAAAAGATTGGCAGTTGAAGGAAACTACCAGGGGAGAGAGGGGTACACCTCATCAACAAGGATATCTGCATAATAAACATTTGTATACCTAACCCTGAATTGTACCCAACATTAAAATAAAAATAAAAATAATAATAAAAATAAATTGCACATTCAAGAAAAAGTATGCTCTTAGGAGGCCAAGTAGGGTGGCTACAATCCTAGTTAGTAGGCTGAGGAAGGAGGATCATTGGAGCCTAAGTGTTTAATACCAGCCTGAGTATCATACTGAGCTGGATGGGACTGGATCAAAGCAGATCAACTAACTAAATAACCAACTAACTAACCAGCTAAGTATCCACTAACTAACCAATCAACTAACCAGCTAACTAACCAACCCAATAACCAGCCAACTAAACAACTAACCAATGAGGCTACTAACCAACTAACCAACCAACAAACTAGCCAAGTAACTAACCAACTAACTAAATGACTAACTAAACAACTTACTAACTAACTGACTAAATAACTAAATATAAATAAGTAAATAAGCAAACTAATTCATCAATTAATTTATTAGCTGGTCTTGGTGGTATGCCTACAATCCTAGCTACTCAGGTAGCTGAGGCAGGAGGATTGCTTAAGCCTAGGAGTTTGAGGCTGTTGAGAGCTATGACCATGCCACTGCACTCCAGTCTAGATGACAATGCAGAACTCTGCAAAAAAAAAAAAAAAAAGCAAATAAATGTATTTAAGCAATAGACTCCTCATCACCTTATGAGAGTGATGATGAGACCAGGGTGAATTAAAGAAAGGGGAATTAGCGTTACTTTGGCTTTACTTAGGGAGAGAGGGAAATTGCAGGCAAAGTGGTTGCACAGTTTTTATTTTTATTTTCTGCTTCTCTTTGCAAAGCATATAGTTGACTTTATGTAAGTTAAGTGCACATAGACTGGGACTTCATAGAGATTACACTGCCTGCTTCTGAACGATTGCTGTTTAGAGACAATTCTGAAATATCTCAGATTCCTGTGGGTGTAAATACCATTCTATGCTGCAAGCCATCTCAAAATTGCTTTCTGACCTGCTGCGAAAGTTCAGAAAATATGGTTCATAATGATCAAGGAAAACTTGGATAACGTTCCATACATGTATGGAATGCAAGTCCGGATTACTTGCTGTAGTCCACCATAAGCACAACTGAACTGAAGAATGCGGACGTAAAGGCACTATGGGAGAAAAGTGCTGTACACATCAGAGGCTATAAATGCGCCACGTATAAAAAGCCCCAGTGAAATTCTAAAGTTTAGTAACTTTGGATGAACCCACGACAGAAGCAAACGACAAGCATCACTGAAAGCATGTTTCATAGACCCGAATGCAAATACTTATGTTCTTTTATTCACTACTTATTGAGCTCTCAAAAATAATGCATTATGGCCCATTCGTTTCTTTACTTTTTTTCAACTTCATGACTTTTATTCAACATGTACTAGGTAGTCCCAGCTAGTGAAATAAGGCAAGAAAAAGAAGAAAAGTCAGAGAATGTAAAATAAAACAGACATGATTGGCTACATAGAAAATCCTAAGAATAAAAAAACTAGAAAAGATACAGGTTACAAAGGCAATATACAAAAATCATTTGTATTTGCATATATTAGCTATATTTTGGCAATGAACACCGGGAAATATTTTTTAAAACTACCTTTTACATAAAATGGCACTCAAAAATGTAAAATGTTTAGGGAAAAGCAAAAAAAAGTATGCAAGCTTTATATGCTGAAAACTACAAAATATGACTAATTAAGGAAAATCTCAGTATATGAAGAGTGTGGTGATCACGGATGAGAAAACTCAATATTGTTAAGATTTCAGTTCTTCATAATCTATAGATTCATGCAAACCTACAAAGATTTTCAGCAAGGTTTTATTTGTAGAAATTGAAAAGCTGATTCTGAGACGTACATGAAAAGGCAAAGAACTAGAGTGGCCAAAACAATTTTGAAAAGGTAGAGTGAAATAGAAGGCTCCCTCTACCTATTTAAGACTCATTCTGAAGATACCATAGTTGCCACAGTGGGCCCTGTGGTATTGGCCAAAGGGTAGACATATAGATCAATGAATGAGAATGAAATAGAAATAGACCCACACATGTGGTCGACTGATTTTCATCACAGGTGCAAGAGTATTTCAATGGAGAAAGGATGGTTTTTTTCAACAAATGGTGCTAGAACAGTTGGACGTACATGTACAAAAAATGAACCTCAACTTACACCTTTCAATTTATAGAGAAAAAAAGGATGGACCATCAACTTAAATATAAAACCTAGACCTCTCAAAATGTCTAGAAGAACATCTTTGTGATTTAGGGGTTAGATGAAGACTTCTTGAGTATATCATGCAAAACAAGACAACTCCAGAGCAACATTTAAGATATTCAAGGTAAGAAATTATTAGGGCTGGGCGCGATGGCTCATGCCTGCAATCTCAGCACTTTGGGAGGTGGAAGATTGCCTGAGTCCAGGGGTTCGAGACCAGCCTGGGCAACTTGGCAAGACCTCATCTCTACAATAAGTCATTTACTTTATATAGACTAATTTCTGTGTATTTAGGAGTTGGTCTTCTCATTTGGTGCCTTGCAGGGGTTCTCTGAGTCTCGTATGTTTGGATGGTCATGTCTCTGATGAAATGAGTGAAGTTTTCTTGGATAACCTCGTGGGATGTTTGTGTCAGGATGTTTTCTGTCTCCCTTTCTGCATCAGGAATACTGGTCAGGCATAAGTTCAGGTTCTTGATATAATTACATTTCTCTTGGAGGCTTTTTTCTGTCTTTTTAGCCTTCCATATTTTAGTCTGCATGCTCTGAGATTCTTCTCGATTAATTCTGCTTTCTATACTTGTCAGTTTGTTATTTATTTCATTCACTGTTCTCCTTATAGTCATCATCTCTGTTACCAGCTCTTTCATTCTTTCTTCTTGCCTTTTTAATTTTTATTCATCCTCTCCATCCATACCACCACGTTTGGATTTGTGGTCTAAAACCAGTCATTCTGGGTGCTCTTCATTACTTAAGCTCCAAAGTTTATATTCTCAGGCACGGTTTTTTTCTAGCGTTTGGGGGGTTTCTGTGTTCTTCCACTGACTCTTCTTCATTTGTGATGGACTTTTTTCTTCCCCTCTTTAATTCCTTTGCTCAGTGTGTGTGTTTGGGTGTGTGTGTTGGGGGGGTTAGCTTTCACTTCTTTTTGCTCAGCCCCTTTTTCTTCCCTAGGTAGAACCTATGGATTTGTTCAGTTTTGAAGCCGGGCTGGGGAAGTGAGCTATACTGCCTTTTTTGCAGTTTTGAGATTTGAATAAAGTGTAATGGCGGAAGCTGAGCTTCAGAAGCTACCTGGAGCTTGCAGTATTCGCTGACCGGACTGTGAATACTCTGGAATTCACTTTCACCAACTAACAATTCTCACAATATATCCATGCAGTAGTAATGTATGTATACCCCCCCAAAACCAAAATTACATAAGTGAAAAGAAATTAAGAGAAAGAAAGGAGAAGCAAGGAAGCTGAAGAGAAAGAAGAGGAGAGGGAAAAACAGGTCAGCAAACAAATGGATAAACAACAACAAAAAAGCCTGAAGATACAATTTCCTTCAAATGTACCCATACACGGAAAAGAGGGAGAAAAGGGGGCAAATCAAAACAGAACACGCACACCCAAAGATATGCATAGAGAGAGCAAGCCAAAAACAAAAAACAAAAAAATCAAACAACAAAACTTTTGTGAGTCTTGTGCTCTTTCTTGTGCCCATTTCTGGGAACTTCGGGTTCCTTTTTTGCTAATGTGTCCTGAGCACCACCACTCTTGGCTGGCAGCAGATGGGAGGAGGCTCCAGACAGCTCTCTGTGCAGTCAGGTGGGCTTCTGTGTTCAGTTCTGTCCACACAGATTGTTCAGGCCACTCTCCATGTGGGTCACATGCCCCTAGGACTGCTAGGGGAAGGGGGTTGGATCAGTTCAAGACTCACCCCTACTCGTCTGCTGCTATGTCTCCACTCAGATTGTATCCGTCATGCTGTGAATGGGCCAGTGTTGGGGGTCAGAAGTCTAGGATCCCATAAAAACCCTGTCTATCTGGGTATCATGCACCTGGAATATCCTCTCTGGGCCAATGATGATTAGTCCCAGAACTCGCCCCTCAGTTTCAGGATACAGGCTGTTCTATAATGGGCAAGCTGGAGCGTGGCTGCCTGGGTTCTGGGACAGAGAAAATGTTGAAGGTCCACATCTTCCCCTCCAGCAGGACTCAGCTCCAGATTCTTCCCTGAGCTTTCTCCATGGTCCCCACTACCAGTGTCTGATCTGTCACCACAGGTGGTGGTGTCAGACCATGTGCCAAGTGCTGATAGGTAGCTGATCTCTGCAGCCTTTTTCTGAGAAATTCCCCCACAATATCAGATGCTCTTGCATGCAGGGGGAGCCAAATTCTGAGTAGTGACAGCTACACTTCAGCAGGGGAGCCCTGGGTGCTTGTTCCTGTGTCCCCACTCAGTTGGACATTCACTCATCCATTTGTGCACGCTCACGCGCGCGCACACACACACACACACACACACACACACACACACCCCCCCCACAAATTTGTCCTTATACACAATCACTTTGCGAGGATTCACACACTCTGGTTCTGTTGCCATCTTTCAAGAATACCTCAATGGGAAAATCTTAAACTGCTTTTGTTAATTTTATTTTTGATGCTATTAAGAATTGATTATTTTTAATTTCACCTTGAGGATATTTATTGCTAGTGTGTATACATTATACTGATTTTTAAATTTATCTTATATCCTGAAACTTTGTGAAACTGAATTCAAGTGGGATTTTCTTTAATCCCTTAGATATTTTTTATATATAGGGATATATCATGTGCATAGGCTTCCATTACAACAGTCATTTGTTCCTTCTTGTTACACGATATCTCTAGCTAAATACTTCAATATAATGTTGACTAGAACTGGTAAAACTGTACATTCTGGCTTTCAAAGTAATATGTAAACTACTCAGTCTTTCATTAAGCATGACATGATGTTAGATGCAGGTTTTTCTTAGAAGACCTTAGGAGGTCTAGAAATTTTCTTCTATTCCTAGTTTGCCAGTGTTTTTTTCACATATTTTGTTGCTCTTGTTACTTATCAAATTTTTTGTTAAGTACTTTTCAATGGCTATTAAAATTGTTATTTTTGTCCTCTATTCTACCAACATGGTGAATTATAATCAATTGTTATTATTTTTGAGTTGGAGTCTCACTGTATCAACCAGACTAGAGTAAGTGGCATGCTCACAGCCACTGAAGCCTTGACCTGCTGAGCTCAGGCAATCCTTCCACCTCAGCCCTCCAAGTAGCTGGAACTATAGCTGTGCACAACCACATCCAGCTAATTTTTTGATTTATTGCAGAGATAATGTCTTGCCAAGTTGCCCAGACTGGTCTTGAACACCTGGGTTCAAGCAATCATCTCACCCCCACCTCCCAAAGTACTAGGACTACAGTCATAAGCTACCATGAATGAATTGATTTTTTATGTATTAAACCAAATTTGCATTTGTGAGAATGTCTGTGTCTATGTTCATGAGGGTTAATGGTCTGCAGTTTACTTGCCTTGTGATATTTTTGTCTGGTTTTGTGCTCTAAGTAATACTGACTTCATAAAATGAGTTCGTAATATTTTTTCTTCTACTACTTTTTTGGAATATATTTGTGAAGGATTAATATTATTATTCATTAAATGTTTGGAATAATTTCCCAATGAAGTCATATGTGTCTTGAATTTTTCTTCTAGGAAAGGATTTAAATAATTTAATCGTTTTATTTGTTATAGAGCTTTTCTTACACTCTAATTCTTTTTGATATTAGATAGTGTGGGCCTATATAATAATTCATTTCCAGTTAGCAATATTTCATGTTCCCAGTATTCAAAAATATAGTTAAGATGAACAAATTAAGAAGAATAAATGGGAAAATGAGGCATTGGGGCAATTTATGAATATTCCTTCTCGTCAGGCTTTTGGTTTCTAGGATCCAAAATATCTATCACTGCCCTACTTAATACCTATATTTATCATGGAGGACAAACAAGGTTATTAATCTAAAGCAAACTAGGAAACTGTGCAATTTGACTGTGAGCTTTATGAAGAAGGCAGGGTAAATCTATCTCTTATTTTGTATCAATATTTAGACAAAAAATAAATTTGAACAAAAACAAACACAAAGGACAGTAAACAAAGATATGAAAATAAAAAATTTTGATTAATCTACATGTTAAATACTTAGATTATACAGTGTGCATTGTAAGCCATTTGTACTAAGAATTAGACATAGATTTAATATGTATAAGTTAATATATAATACAAAGGTTTGTGTAAAAAATAAAGAAAACTTACAATATATTACGTAGCATTCAAATAATCATAGTAATCATCTGTTTCGTATATAGAACACAAATTATGCTAAAGAATCTTATTAGTACATTTAAGTAGTTAAAAAGATAGACCAGTAGACTACACTTTTTGACCAATAAACAGAAAATATGAAGGGGGAAGAAAGAAAACCCCAGAGTTATTAATAAAAAATGCTGTGGAGGAGTCAGGAAGGTAGTGGCCAAGCCAGTCAGACTATGTGAGTCCCCGTGTGAGTGAGTGAGTGTTTGGAAAATTCTGTGAATGTGCTGGGGAGCGAGTGGGCACTGAGTGGCTGCCTGAGTGAGGGCTCGGGAACAAGCTGCCAGGGCTCTCCTGGTGCAGCAGCTGGTGCCGCAGCTGCTCGACTTGGACCCTGGTGACTCCTGGGACACAGAAGCTGAGCACCAGTTTTTTCTTTTCTTTTTCTAATGAGAAAAACCACTCCTGGGAAGAAGATTCTGGGAGAGACTAAGTGGGGGCTCGTGAGCAAGTGGCCAGGGCCCTCCTGGGAAATAGCGGGTGCTGTCGCTGCTCTACTCGGTCCCCAGCACTTCCCAGGTCACAGAAGCTGAGCACCGTTTTTTTCTGCACAGAAGCGGTGGGAAGAGACTGCCGGCTCCAGGCTCTGCCTCACCGCTGCAGCAGGAGAGCCTGCGGCTCCAGGCTCTGCCTCACCGCTGCAGTGCCCGACCAGACCCTGGCAGCAAGGGCTGCAGAGGGAGCCCAGAGGCAGGGTGCCCCGGAGAAGATGAAGGAGGCGCCCCACCGCCACCTCGAAAGCAAGGCAGGAAAGTGCTCTGGCTTGCTCACCACAGAGCAAGAGACCTAATCTCTGTGACCAGCAGATCAACTGCTCAGGAGTTGATTGTGCCCCAGAGAGAATATCCTGAATGCACCAACTTCTCAGGGATCTGATGAGTGCTGAGTCTCAGGCACCCTCCCGCTCCCCTAATTCAGTTGTGGGACAAAGGGTGTGGCCAGAAAAGGACAAGGAAGACCTCCAAAGAGATCAGTGGTGAGTCTGGAGCTGACCCAACTCCCCTCCTCCCCAGCAATCCTCTGAGCATTAGACCCACACGGCTGGGGCATGACTGAGAAGGACTAACCCAGGCGGAGCCTGCGTGTCAACTGCAACAGGAGAGCTCCATTCCAGATAGGCCTGGCTGGGGCACTCCCAGTAGTACATACCTGGGGAAGAGACAGTCTGCACCTCCCCACCGAAAGAGATCCCCCTGACCATTCAAGAGAGGGAGGGAGGACTGCAGCCCCTCCCACTCCCACTGCACCTCCTGCTCTGCTCTGGACACTGGGGAGAGAGTGAAAGAGGTGAAAGCTCTGCAGGAGATAGCAGAGAAGCAGATGAGAGGAACAATCACAGAACCTGTCACAAGAGGGCAGGGTTTTTTTAATTAAAAAAAATTTTTTTTTGCCTGATTGCTATATTTTCTGTTTTTTAAATATTTTTTCTTTGTGCATGAATGTGTATGTGAGTGTTTGCTCTGCATCCCCCTTTCTTTCTTTTCTTTTTCTTCTTTTGTTTTCCATTTATGTGTGTATGTAAATGATTGAGTGTTCATCTTTCAGTTTTTTTTTCTTTGTTAGATTGTTTTTGCTCTTTTGTTCTTCTCTGTCTTTTTTTTTTTTTTTTTTGAGTTGGAGTCTCACTCTGTCGCCCAGACTAGAGTGCAGTGGCCGCTCCTGGCCACTGCAGTCTCGACCTGCTGGGCTCCGGCAAACCTTCCTCCTCAGCCTTCCAAGTAACTGGAAGTACAGGCGCGTGCTACCATGCCTGGCTAATTTTTTTGATTTATTGTAGAGAGGAGGTCTCGCCAAGTTGCCCTGGTGGGTCTCGAACCTGTGGGCTCAGGCAATCCACTCACCTCAGCCTCCCAAAGTGAGGGATTACAGGCTGAGTCACTGAGCCCGGCTTTCTTCTCTCTCTTTTTAGATTAAGGTGTGTGTGAATATATGTGTGAAGGTTCAATCTGAATTCCTATTTTTTTCCTTTTATTTTTTTTCTTTTATTCTGTTTTTTGGTCTTTCTCTTTTTCTTGTCCATTCGTTTTGTGCTAGGCACGAGTGTGTGATTAGCTTTCCTGGTTTTTTGTTGTTGTTTTTTGTTTTATTTCACTTTGTTGTTATTCCAGTTTGTTTGGGGGAGTGTGTGTGTCTGTGTGTTCAATTGTGTTTTACTTTCATTGTTCTGTTTTTTTTTTATTTTTAAAAAAAATTTTGTCATCTTATTTCATTCTATTTTTCTTTGTTCTCCTCATTGCTGCTACTGTATCTTGGACTCAGGGAGGGGCACACACATACCTATTGCATCATCTTATAGAGTGGTGGTGGGGAGTGGGTCTCAGGGAACACATACCACAATCAGTGAACATTGTGATTTGCAAGTAGCTTCTGAATCTAGCTCCTCATCCACTACCTTATTTGACCTTCAAAACTATGAGAGAGCAAAGCTTCCCACTCACTGTCCTGTTCAAAAGAGAATAAATCCAGAGCCCAGATCAAGGGAAGGATAGAGGACTAAGCAAACATCAGAAGCAAAAGCCTCTCCCACTGCCACTGAATAATGGAACTAAAGAGAAAAGCAAGAGCTCTGTCACAAATGAGAAAAATCCCACAGAAGACCACAGGTGAAAGTGTAACAAAGAGAAAATCTCTGAAAAGTCAGACCTCAGAGCCCAAACAATGGAAGCCACCAACAACTGGACTCAGAATATTACGGGGATTAGGGAATGGATGGAAAGAGTGAGTAAGACTCAAGGAAGACAAGAACTTGTAACAGAGATTTTGGCCATTAAAAATTTCATCCAGGAGCCGGGCTCAGTGGCTCAGCCTGTAATCCCGCGCCTTTGGGAGGCTGAGGTGAGTGGATTGACTGAGCCCGCGGGTTCAAGACCTGCCTGGGCAGCTAGACCTCATCTCTACAATGAATCAAAAAATCAGCTGGGCGTGGTAGCGCATGTCTGTAATTCCGACTACTCGGAAGGCTGAGGCGGAAGGATCGCCGGAGCCCAGCAGGTCGAGGCTGTGGTGGCCAGGAGCGGCCACTGCACTCCAGTCTGGGCAACAGAGTGAGACTCCAACTCAAAAAAAAAAATTTCATCCAGAAAATGAATAACAAGATGACAAGCATGGAAAGCAGAATCAATCTAACTGAAGAAAGAATCTCAGAACCTGAAGACCTGATCTGTAGAAAACATAGAAAGAAGACTCAGAAAGAAAGAACAAAGCCCACAAGAGATGTGCAATTATACCAAGAGGCTGAACCTACACCTGATTGGTATTCCAGAAGAAGAAAGGGAAATGGAGAATACCTTGGAGCAAGTATTTCAGGATGTTATCCAAGAAAACTTTCCTCATCTCATCAGAAATGGGACCAGCCAAACACAAGAGATACAGAGAACCCCCACAAGACATCAAATTAGAAGACCAACTCCTATAAACACACAGTAATTCACGTGCACAAAATAGGCACAAATGAAAAATCCTAAAGGCAGCAAGAGAAAAAGGTCAGATTATCTACCAGGGAAAACCAATCAGAATAACAGCAGACCTATCAGAAAAAACACTACAAGCAATATGGGAATGGAGTCCAGTATTCAAAGTCCTCAAAGAGATATAATTTCAACCAAGCATTTCCTACCCAGACAAGCTCAGCTTCATCAGTGATAGAGAATTAAAATTATTCTGAGAAATTCAATCCCTAAAGGATCATGCAGCTTCCATACCAGCTCTACAGGAGAGGCTTAAAAAGGTATTAAGCACGAAAGAAAGAAAGAAAGAAAGAAAGAGAAAGAAAAATGACCACACAATTCCCAAAAGAACAGCAGAGCACAGAATCAATAGAGAATACATTGCAAAAACAAAGTTGAAAACGCATACATGCATTAACCCCAAAGCTAAAAGAAAACAAACAAACTAAGAAAAAACTTTATAAGAACTTTATAACAGGGATAAACAATCACATTTCAGTAATCAGTTTGAATATGAATGGACTAAATTCACCACTGAAAAGACACAGAATGGCAAGCTGGATAAGAACCATGACCCAATTATTTGTTGCATCCAGGAAACTCATCTCACCACAAGGAATGCACACAGATTCAAAGTTAAAGGATGGAATGGAAAAGGAGTTTCCAGGCAAATAGATCACAAAAGAAGGAAGAGGACATAATCTTAATATCAGACAAAATGACCTTTACGTTATCAAAAATTTTAAAAGATACAAAAGGACACTATATAATGATAAAATGTTGAATCCATCAACAAGAAATATCCATCCTAAGTATATATGCACCTAACACAGAAGCACCAGCATTATAAAGCAACTACTAAGTAAACTAAAAAAATATGTTGACTCTAACACTATTATAGCAGGGGACTTGAAAACCCCACTAACAACCCTAGGTAGATCATTGAGGCAAAAAATCAACAAAGAGATCCAGAAGCTAAGATTGACACTTGACGAAATCGACTTGATAGCTCCCCCGTTTGGGGGTCAGGAGGGTGCTAATTGGGTGGGTGACCCTGAGACCACGCTCCTCCCTGTCCCTGGAAGTGCCCAGCGTGCTAGACACTTCCCAGTCCTTGAGAGTTGATCCAAGGTCAGCTGGAGCCCAGTGGCCTTGAGAAAAAGACACTGACTCCTGGGAAGCATCCCCAGCATATCCTCACCCAGCTTAGCTGCCCACCTGCACAGACATGCTTTGTGCTGGGTTTCTGTTTCGGGGAGCTGCCCGTGTGTCTGCATGAGAGTGAGTGCTCAGCCAGGTGCACGGTGGTCTCTGGGAAGGGGTTCAGGGCCCCCAGCCACAGATGCCCACGGAGAGAACAAATATGTGATGCCACATTAAGAAATGGAGAGAAACTGGGTGGGAGGCAGAGACATAGGCAGTGACTCCCACATAAGACCCTCCCTGCCTCCTGGCCTGCATCCACCTGGCACTCACCTGTCCCCAACCTCCATCCCACAGGGCACTGCATGTGTCCTGCAGTGCCAGTCCACCAATGAGGAATATGGGGAAGTGGGGCCCCAGGTCCTCCAACTATTTCGGTGGGTCAGTGTCCCCTTCTGCATGGCTGCAGCCCATTCCCTTGGGGTCCTGGGAAGGGCAGGCGGTGGGAGCTGAGAAGGGCTTCCCCAAGCTCTCAGGATGGGCCTGTGGGGGGATGGGCTGGGCCCTGGCAAAACTGCAACAGAAATTTCAGCCCTGTCCCTCCAGGGAAAGTCCTGGGGTGGTTCTGGGACCCAAGAACGACCTGTCCTGGATGTGGGGTCCCCCAGAGAGAGTACCACCTTGGATGAGGTGACTTCCTGCTGTGTAGGGCAGGCCCTGGGTAAGGGACGCAGGGAAGCCATCAACCGCCAGCATTCCTGTAGCTGGAGTGGTTGGGGTTGAGGGAGGCCTGGGCAGACATGGCCGTACCTGGGCATTCCTGCAGCTGGCGGGGGGGGGGGTGGGTTTGTGGGAGACTTGGGTAGACCTGGGCATTCATGCAGCTGGTGAGGCTGGGTCCTGAGTAGGGCCTGGGCACACCTGGGCATTTCTTCAGCTAACAGGGTGGGTTTGTGGGAGACTCTGGCATTCCCAAGGCTGGGGGTGGGTTTGAGGAAGGCCTGGGCACAGCTGGGCACACCTCGGCATACATCGGAGGACTGGGTCCTAAGAAAGGCCTGGAGACACCTGGGCACAACTGCACTGGGGGCAGAGTCCTAAGGGAAGCCTGGGCTCGAGGAGGCTGCAGGCGCGGCTGCACGGGCAGCACAGGGGACTGCCATCAGGGAGACCATAAAGGACCCACCTATCCCTCTGCATTTCAATTACACGGGAAAAGGGGGCACAGGGATTTAGCTGCTTTGTCCTCTCACTCCATTCCATGGACACATGATTCACATTCAGTCCAGCTCCCCCATCTGGAGCCACCTGTGCCAACCGGTGAATTTCAGCAGGTGATTGCACCTGTGTCACCACCGCCACCAAGAGGCATGTATTCCTATCACCCTGGTGCTCCGCATGTCCCTTTTCAGCCAGTTCCCTCCGTCTGCCCAGGCCACTGCTGGTATGGCACGTGCCAGATCTTCCTGTAGATGGAATCCTGCCCTGCAGTGAGTCCCCTTGTGTGTCTGGCTTCCTTCGCCCTGAGTTATGTTGACATTTTCCCATCTTGCTGTTAATTGGCTAGTGAATGGCAGTTGGGAGTGGCCCAGTGTCTCCTGGAGAAACAATTTCCTGAGGGTGAAATTCTGGCCCAAAGCTGGGAGGGGACAGATTCTCCAATGGGCCCAGAAGCCAGCAGTGACTATAGGCCCCCTGTAGCTCTTCTGGGCTCAGTGGCTTTGCCTGGAGCTGTTCTGGGTTTTGATGTGGGCCTCAAGCCCTGGCCTCTCTGCACCTCAGTCTCCCTATCTGTTTAAGGGGTGACACCCACAAGGCTGTGTGATGAGACTGCCCCTGGCAAGAGAAGTCTCAGCCAGGCCTCACCCACTCACAGGGATGAGCTGGCCCTCCGTGACTGACTTACCTGGGCCCTCCAGACCTCGGACAGGCCCAACCTCACCTCCCCTGCTTGGGTGGCTGAATCAGCCAGGCCACGGTGTCTCACTTCGAGGTCAGGCAGCTTCCTCCTAAATCCGGGTTGCTTTGCTGGGGAGACAGGCCTGCCCCTGCAAGGGGTCTGGGGCTCGGGTGGTTTCGCATCTAGAGCATTGGCTGGGAGGCCCTTGGCAGGGAACTCTCAGGCATCCTGGGCCCTGCAGCTCACAGCCTCCCGTGGAGGCTGCCGTCAGACATGAGGGCACTGGGCTTGGAGCTCCAGGTCCAGAGAGTGCTGGGTCTGCCCTAGCCTCATCAAAGTCCAGCTCGTCTGCTTCTAGGAAGCCCTTCCTGATGCCACCAACCACACTGAACTCTTGCTTCCCTCTGAGACTGGTCTTATCTCCTGGAATGTGACCAAATACAGAGGCTGCTGACTAACTTTCCTGCCCAGCTCCACCTCTGGTGGGTCAAAGGATTTCCCTCCTTTGAGGGCTCAATGACTCTGGTCTTGACTTGTTACCCAAGGTCAGGGAGTCTCTCAATCTGGGCCTGTCCACGGCGTGCTTGTGGGCCACTGAGGTCTTTAGAACCTTTTCTTGGGAATGGTTTAACAAAGTCAGATCTTGCATACAAGCAGTGGACTTCTAAATCCATGTGTAGGACTTTTTTCTAGCCAGGCACAAGGTCATTGGGTTTCAGCCCTCTGATCCCAGCAGGGGTTTGGGGGTCCACTTGAAGGCAGAGCCATGTGTTATTCCACCAGAGATTTCTCTAATGATATGGACTATAGCTCCCTCGCCAAACATTCTTTTTACTTTTGCAGCTGGAGACACTGGATTGGTGTGTTTCAGGAATGCACTTGACAGGGAGCCTGGCAATCCTGGCCTGCCCTGCCAGGGCCAGCGTTTGTGTGCCGGGAAGAGGACAGACCTGTAAGTTCACCTAATGCGACTCAAACCCCAGTCCTAGTTATGACGAGCTGTGTGGCCTCAGGCAAGCTCCTTAACTGCTCTAGGCCTCGACTATGTCATTGCCAATAAAGTGGGGACTGCAGTATTTGTCTCTTGGGGCTGGAGGTGAGCTGAAGTGAGGCTGTCTATGCAGAACTGTAGAATAGGGTCCCATGCAGATGACACCCACAGTTGGGAGCTGTTGCTACATGTAATAGCCAACTAGATGACACCTAATAGTGACAGGAGCCAGACCTCCAGTTGCCCCACGTGTTTGATCTTGGAACCTGGCACTGGTCATACTGTGATTCACATGGGCTGGGTCCTCTTGGCCTGCACGCTTGGATAATCTCTCTCATCCATCCCCTTCCAGGCCCATGGGTACCCCTTCCTGGACATGCCAGCTGTGTTTTCCCTCCCTCCTACTTGTGAAGACACACATCTCCCTCCCTGTGACTGGACCCTGAGAACTACCCAGTGAGGGATGCCCAGGGGTTACTCAGGGTCCTCGGTTTTGTGGAGGTGACAAGCATCCCAGGCCAGGTGCGAGGGCTCATGCCTGTAATATAAGCACTTTAGGAGGCTGAGGCAGGAGGATCGCTTGAGCCCAGGAGTTTGAGACTAGCCTGGCCAACATACTGAGACGTCATCTCCACAACAACAACAAAAATAAAAAATATTAGCTGAGAGTAGTGGTGCAGACCTATAGTGCAAGTATGCACCATGGAAGCTGAGCCAGGAAGATCACTTGAGCCCAGGAGGTGGAGGCTGTAGTGAGCTACGATCACATCACTGTACTCCAGCCTGGGTGACAGAGTGAGACTCTGTAAAATTAAATAAACAAACAAACACACAAGCAAATAAATAAATAAATAAATAAGGAAATGGTCCCAGTGGATGCCATCCAACCATTGCCTGGTCTGGTTTGCAGGCTCCATGTGTATCACTCTAGAATTCAAGGCAGAAAATACCCACTACTGGATCACCCCATGGGCCCTGCCATGAAGATGCAGCAGGGACCCAGCAAGGGCCTGGTCTCCTCACCATGTCTGTGACCTGGGCTGGAGGGGGCCCCTTGAGTACAACCCCAAGCAGGTGCCCTGCAGCCTGGGCTTCCTCGTGGCCCTGCAGCCCTGGCAAGGCAGACACCCACCCTGTGGCCAAAGGTGCCAAGCAGGTTGGTTCCAGCCAACAGATGTGACTTGCAAGCACTGTGTGACTTGTCTCAGAAACCATAGCATGCCACTTCCTGTTGCATGCAGGGAATATAGCCTCTGCCTGCTGGGGGAGAACCATTGAGGGGTTTTTGGTCTTGTTTTAAAACTGCCACACCCTCCAGTGTCCAGGAACCCTAACTTGACCCCTGTGGCCTTGGGTCAGGGATTGCACATATGTCCTGTTGCATCCTGTGTTTCTGACTCACTCTCTAGGGAGAAAGGCTTCCTGCAGGCTCCGGTACCAATGTGAACACAGGCCAGCCAGTCGGTCTGCACCAGGGTGTGTGTCTCTCCAGCACGGGGACCCCATGGGTCTCATCTTCAGCCATCCCCTAACCCCAAGAACAAAGCCGCACACAGAGATGCCCCTGTTTGTTAAGTGAAGACATGATCGACTCTACACTCAAGCAAAAGCTCTGACAGGGACAACTTAGATCCAAATGAATCGCATTGCTGCATTGAGGAGTTGTGGAGACCATGGACAGGGTGGGGAAATGAGGTTCAGAGGCAGTGGGGCCCTTTCCAGGGCACTGCAGGGGTACCAGAGCTGAGACTGGAGCTCTGCCTGGGCCTCCCAAGCCCCCACACGACTCCTCCAGGCTGCCCATATCAGAAGAAATCTTGTCATTTTCTTTGGGTCTGATAGGCATTCCCATCCAACACCCGCAGCACATTTTAACTACGATGGAAGGAAAAGTCCTGGCCGCATGCTGGAGTGCCAAGGGATACCTGTGTGTCATTTATTCTAGAGACTAGATAAAGCGCGACAGCAAAACTTCATGAATGTGGATAATCCCAGTATACACTCTCTGATTTGAAGGAAAGACAGTATAGATGCTTTGTGCCCTTTCTGGAGTGGAAGACGCTCAGCAGGGACAGGGTGGGTGGACCCTGCATGCCCTTGACCGAAGGCAGTGGCCACACCTGGGACCAAGCTCAGGGCCTGGCCCCTGGGATGGGGTGGCTAGATGGAGAGTAGTTGGGAGGCAGGGGCAGGGTTGGGTTTGGGATGGAGGCCAGACCCTGCCTTCCTCTCTCGCGGGAGGGGGTGGAGGTGTAGGAAAGTTGGGGGGCTTGTGTTGGGAGCTGGCCATGGAGGCCCACTGAGCGTGAGGGATCAGGGAGGGCCGTGGACCCCGAGACCACTGGGATGCGTTCGGGAGCTGTTGTCCCCATTCCCTGTTCCTTTTCTTACTTAGCACTATAGCCAGAAAAAACTCCTGCTAGCTCAAGCATAAAACTCTAAGGAACACAGACCTAGAGGAACACTGCTAACTTTAGAAATTCATTGTTCCTTTTTTCCTATTGACTGCTGTTTTGGCTTTAGTACAACTTATTGTTCAAACTTAGGTCACATTTAAGAGCCCTAGTATTGGTCACAGGTTTTTTAGTTTTAAGCTAGAAATAATAATAGTTTTATGCTGTAGTTATGTAGTTCTTAGAAGTCTGTAGTAGTTATTTTGAATAAGATTGCAATCAATTGTTTCAAGAAATGGCCCACTGTGAACTTTGAACTGGGCCATATTCTTTAGAAACTGGTTTGGGCTAGAATTAAGGGTTTCTACAGCAATTGTGTAAGTTAGGATTAATGGAATTAGCATAGAATAGAAAGGGAATAGAACTTTATCATTTTAGATGATGTGTGTGCATAAGCTTTTGAAATTATTGATTATTAGAACATTATGATGAATTGTTATATCGTTTTTGAGGAACATTAACCAAGCACGGAACAGAAAGACAATTTTGGGTTTGTTCTTCCTCATGCTTGACAAAAACATCTGTTGGGTGGGGGATACCCCTCACGCACCTGGCTTTGTGTTCATGTGAATAGCGTATGAGCCGGGCTCAGTGGCTCAGCCTGTAATCCCACGCCTTTGGGAGGCTGAGGTGAGTGGATTGCCTGAGCCTGCAGGTTCGAGACCTGCCTGGGCAGGCGAGACCTCATCTCTACAATAAATCAAAAAAATTAGTCAGGTGTGGTAGCACAC
>NW_007247240.1:183846-199022 GCF_000164805.1 Carlito syrichta | reverse complement strand
AAAAAAAAAGGAAAAGCATGTGAAATTGATTGTGCAAATTTTGGGGATAAAAGACTCATTGTTATTCCCATTAAACACCTTCTGTCCACTTGAGCAGGAGTCCAGTCCCTTCCTCTCTCTCTCCAGTGTCTTCTTTCTTTTGTAAATCGCCGATGCCTTCACACCATCAGGGACCCCTGATCCTTGCAGGGGCAGGACCCCTGCAGGCTCGCCTGAGGCTGTGTCCTCTGAAGCCCCGAGAGTCTTGCCCAGCCTGAGCTGCCTCCCCCATTTGTACCACCCCAGCTCTCTTGCCAGGCCCGACACCTTGGGCTCCCCTCTTTTCACCTCTGTCGCCTGTCACTGTGTGCTCCTGCCCCTCCCCCCAGTCCCCAGCCCTCCTCACGGCCCAGCCCACACTGGCCACCAGAGATCCTTCAGCCACAGACAAGCCCATACCCCTCCTGGGCACACCTGGGCAGCACTCCTCCTCTCTCACCCACTGCTTCCTCCTGGACACTCCAGCCCCCCACTTTGGTCTCCCTGTCCCCCATTCTCCTGCCACCCCTGGCCCCCAGGCCACTTTCCCTTCCCTGGTAATGTCCACTGTTTTCCTCTGCTTGTGCCCCTCACCCAAGCCCACCCATGACCCAGGGACCCCGCACCTGCCGGGCCTGGCACCCAGTGTCAGGTGATCTGGAGATGCCTGCAGTAGGGACAAAACACGTGGGCTGTCTCAGGCTTCAAGTATGGGTCCATGGCTCATGGGCATGGGGTCTCAGCATTACTCCTGGGGGTGTTGGACAGGAGGCGAGGCCTGGTCCTGCCCTCCCTACGGTTGCACAGCTTCAGGCTGGGTTGGGAGGGAGGCTCCTGACTGGAAGTGTAGGGAGGCCAGGAAGCTTCCAGAAAGTGCCCAGGTTTTCCTTCTGGGGGAACCTTCCATGGAGTCTCAGTCTCTCAGGCAGGATTTGTCCAGGAAACAGGAGGCTAAGCCTGTGGTACCCCAGGGTGCTGAGAGCAGCTGCAGCTCTGGTCTCGGCCAGGGGAACTCAGGTCAAGGCAGCTGCTCCCTGGGCTTGTCCTTGTGACATGGAAACACAGGTGGGGTGGGAAGGACCCAAGGTCCCTGTGTCGTGGGTCCCTGGTTTTGACTGTGGATCAGGAAGGGGAACCTGGTCACTGGTGGGGAAAGGCACATGAGGATGGGCTACCAGGCTCTTTGAAGGGTGCCTGGAAGTATTCCCCTCATCTGGCAGAAATGCCACTCAGTGGCCTGTGTGGAGGCACCAGCTTTGAAGGAAGACCTGTCGCCCCAGAAGGCCAGGCACCACCTCATTACTTGGTCCCCTTACCCATCCATCTACCTACCCAAACATCCAATCATCAACCCATTCACCCATCCATCCACCCATCTACCCATCCATCCACTTACTTGTCAATCCCCCACCCATCCTCCCAACCATACACCCATCTACCCACCCACCATTCATCACCATCCATTCATCCATCCATCTACTTAACTACCCACCCATCCATCCATCTACTCACCCATCCACCCATGTACCCATCCACCCATGTACCCATCCACCCATGTACCCATCCACCCATGTACCCATCCACCCATGTACCCATCCATCTATCATTCCACCCATCCCACATCCACCCACCCATCCTCCCACACTCCCATCCATCCATCCACTCATCCCCCGTCTTCCCATCCAATCATCCATTCACCCATGACCATCCATCCATTCATCTACTTATCCACCCATACACCCATCTATTCATCCATCCATCTATCCATCCATCCATCCATTCATCCATCCATCCACTCACCCATCTGTATTAAGGACTCTTGACATAAGTCATTCCATCTTAGAGAAAGATTCCATCTTACATTTTAAAAGACATAATGCCAACAGGGACTAGATGTTATGCCTCATCAATAAAAGACCGTATCCAATAAGATAAGGGCATATCAAAATATACCCTTCCACTATCAGAACTCACCAGAGGGATATGTGGCCATAAAAAGATAGGACTTCAGCAGATCTTAGCAGACACCATCTTGCTGTTCTTCATGATATACACCTAACATCGGTTGCTAGAGGCTCTTTTCCATCTACAGCATTGGGCTCTGCCCACATCAAAAGATGAGAAGCCTGATGTGCTGTCTGTATTGGACAAAAATGTTCCTTCTACTCACCTCGTTTTCCCTTGAACTTGTTTGTTAGTCTTTTCTCCTAGCTCTTTTCTCTTAATGTTAAATGTTACTTTGCTCTAAAATGTTGACAACATTTATATAGAAATTAAATATGCATTATATGCAGTTTACAATATTGACTGACTTAGAGAGTGACTTGAGCCTATATGTCCAGGTCTCTGATAATGAGTGATATTGAGCATTTTTCATATGTTTGTTGGCTGTTTGTATATCTTCTTTTGAGAGATGTCTGTTCATGTGGTTTGCCCACTTTTTTTAGGGGTTATTTGCTTTTTTCTTGCTGATTTGTTGGAGTTGTTTATAGATTCTGGATGTTAGTCCTTTGTCAGATGTACAGTTTGCGAATATCTTCTCCCATTCTGTAATTTGCCTGTTTGCTCTATTGATTATTTCTTTTGCTGTGCAGAAGCTTTTTAGTTTAATCAAGTCCCACTTGTTTATTTGTCATTGCTGCTGTTGCATTTGCTTTGGGGTTTTAGCCATGAATTATGTTCCTTGGCTGATGTTCACAAGAGTTTTTCCTAGGTTTCTTCTAGGATTTTTATGGTTTCAGGTCTGACATTTAAGTCTTTAATCCATCTTGAGTTAACTTGTATATATGGGGAGTGATAGGAATCAAGTTCTATTTTTCTACATGTGGCTATCCAATTTTCCCAGCACCATTTATTGAACAGAATGTCCTTTCCCCAGTGTATGTTTTGTCTACTTTGTCAAAGATTGGTTAGTTGTGGGTAGCTGAGTTTGTTTTTGGGTTCTCTATTCTGTTCCATTGGTCTATGTGTCTGCTCTTGTACCAGTGACATGCTGTTTGGGTTGCTACAGCCTTGTAAGAGTGTGAAGTCAGGAAATATGATGCCTCTAGCTTTGTTCTTTTTGCTTAGGATTCTTTTGGCTATTCGGCCTCTTTTTGGGTTCCATATGAACTTTAGAATTGTTTTTTCTAATTCTGTGAAAAGTGATGTTGGTAGTTTGATAGGGATTTAATCTGTAGATCGCTTTGAGTAAGATGGTCATTTTAACAGAGAATGGTATGGTGGACAGTGGAGGCTCAGAAGGCGAATGGAAGAAGGACTGGAGGGACACATGAATCGCCTGTGGATTACAATGTGCACAGGTGGGGGTGGTGGCTGTTCTTAAGTCCCAGACCAAAACCACTTGCATTCCTCAAAGCTGTTGAAACTTTAAAAGGAGAAAGAAAAACACACACTCAAAAAGAAGCTGAAATGAAATAATGTGAACAGGAGAGTAGTGACCAGAATTCCAAAGAGGAAAACAGAGAAAACACTAGATAGCAAGAAACAGGAATGGATTGAGAACAAATGAAGCAGAAGAACGTACATGCTATATCACTTCTCCCTTCCTGTTATCCTGATTGAATGTGTGGTATCTGTTAAATACACACACGCACACATCAAATGAAAGTATCTGAAAATTGAGTATGTGTTTACCTTATCTCTATTTACTTTGCAGCGTGCCCTGGTTGCCTATAATGATTGTATGAGGATCTCAATTATTGAATTATTTATTTATATACTATTTTAAATCATTAAAGTTATTTATTTTAATTATTCAACAAGCAATTACTGATTGGTGTTTAAATAAATGGTAGCCTGTATTTGATAAGAAATATAAATAATACAAGCTTGGAAATAATTTTTCACTGAGCCCCTAAGATTGACTGATAACACTTTCATGTATTTTATCTAGTTAATTCTCTCAACATAACTGGATATAAATGTGCTCAACAGCAATACAATGGCCTGAGAAAAAAAGCATTACATGGCCTAAACTGTACAGAACAGGGGGTGATGGCTAAAATTCAAAATTTAATTCGTGTAAGTACTTCCCAATATTTTAAGAATGGTATAAGACAACATCTTTGTACTTGAGAGATGTAGGATCATTCAAATTAAGCAGACATTATAATTTGCTTTGACATAGAATTAAAAATTGAGATATTTGCATCCTTGAGACCCTTTGAAAGTAATAGTAGTATCAAATATTTATTGATTATACATTATATACTAAGAACTATGCTCAGTGGATAAAACCTTAAGCGTATTGTCAAGTGAGATGTATGTGTTTTATACCTTGACTCTAGGACTTATTAGTTCTAGGGCCTTGGACTAATTATTTAATTTTGCTGTGACTCAGTTTCCTCTTTTATAAATATATACTAATATTTTCTTCTGAGAGTTATTGTAAAGATTTAGAAAGTTACATAAGATGCTTAAAAGAACGTTAGGCTCATGGGAATGCTCAAATTGTAAGGGAACATAAGAATTATTTGACTTGCTAGGGGTTAGTGTAAACAGCTTACTCAGAGCAAAGCCAGAATACAAACCCAAGTAGTTTCACTTCATTATGTGCATAGATTGTACAATAATTTACTTTTGGCAAAGGTAGAAAGACCAATTGTTATGCAAAATCTTAACTATAACCATCAAGATTAGACTCATTACTTTACAGACCTGAATCCTAGAACAAGCGAGCATAAGCTCCTAATGTGAGAGAAGAACTATGCTAGAGAATGGATCATGCTCACTTCTTTCCTAGACCACTGTTCTTGCAGAGGAGCTGTTGTAGCTGCCACAGTGTTGCTAATGTTTCAGAACATGAGGGGAGGTTCAGTGCTTTTTACTGAAGTAAATGAACTGTGACTCTCTTGCTCTTTATAAAGGGGCTACATCTGTAGGACAGAGAAGCAGACTGAATATGTAGTTTTTGTTTATTACCTTTATCTTTTATGGGTTTAGAGAGTTTGACTTTATTTATTATCTCATTTTTGTCATCTACTTATCAAAGTTAGAAGAGCTTTAATGGCTCAAGGCTAATAACTTCAGAGGTTATCTGATTTGTATATACAGAATAAAATAATTAAGCTAAAATTAAAATTTTTCACATTATATTTATTGTTACTTTGGTTCTACATGTTTTACTTATGAACTCTGGATTTAGACTCCAAAACTTCTATTTTAACTTCTGGCTTGCTAAATAGTAGTTTGATGGTCTGCATCTACTTTATCAGGGAAGCCTTAATTTTTACGTTTCTAAAATAATATTCTTCTTGGATGCCCTTCAAACTGAATGAAATACCATATTTGTTAAGAGTTTTGCTCTTTACAAAGTTCTCTATCTTTAAATGTGAAATCTTACACTCTCTGATTCATATGGAGGGAAATCATTTCTCAACTGTTACAGTGTTGAAGAAAATGAAATGATGAGTTAAAAATTGATGTTTGGGCCTGAGCCCGCGGGTTTGAGACCCACCAGGGCAGCAAGACCTCATCTCTACAATAAATCAAAAAATCAGCCGGGTATGGTAGCGCATGCCTGTAATTCCGGCTACTGGGAAGGCTGAGGCAGATGGATCGCCGGAGCCCAGCAGGCGAAGCTGCGGTGGCCGGGAGCAGCCACTGCACTCCAATCTGGGCGACAGAGTGAGACTCCAACTCAAAAAAAAAAAAAATAGTATCAACTTCAAGTGGTAAAATAGAATAACTAGAATATCTGTGATGAGTTGAAGCAATCAAATGATTGAGAAAGCAGTTCTCTCACATTTTCTCCCAACATAGATGTCTTTTAAATTCTCCTAGCAATTATTTCTAAAAATCCAGTAATTCTCAGTTTTCTGTTCAGCAATTCTGTATGAATGAAATAAGAAGAAAATGAAATTGAGAACTCATTCAGTTATGTTTTTCTCCAAAAACAAACTTTTTTTTAAAAAGCTTTAAATAATAGTGTGAACTAACTCAACCTTAGACAGCAAATAGATTGCCATCATCTTATAAGATATATATTAGCTAAAAGTTGCTGTTAAAATAAGCATTTAAATAAGTATAATGAGTTAGGCATGCCCAAATGCCCTATTAACAAGCTCTGGAATTCTTTTGGCTTATTTAGAATAAAGTTTTATATTTGCAGCCTCCCAGTCAGTCCTAGTTATGCCCAAAACTGAAATGTCTGAGATTTCATTCTTCTTGCTAGCTAACAAAGTCTGACAATTTAATGAATATTGGTAGAGTACTAGGTGTGAGATGAATGACAGTTTCTTATCCACACCAATAGCAGTAACCACAGTATTAGCATTTTTGTGCTGGTTACCCAAACCCCGATTGACACAGAGTAATATTGAAGAGGACAAGATGACACAAGCTCACAAGGGTTATGTTATAAGAAAGGCCCCTTGCCTTAGAATCAGGAGCTTTGATGGTGGGTGGTAATTTTGTTTACCCTTTTCTATAGAAGGAAACAATTTTATTGTACCAGATAGTAAGCATGACTGCACTTTGATCTGGAGAGAGTCATGTTCTCTCTTCCAAGGTAGTATACCAACTCCAGAACAGAGTAGTCAAAGTTTTACTCACAAGATGTACAGAAACACTAAGAGACCCAAGGAGAATTATCGTCCAATAGGTCAATCCACACTTACTTCAAACTGCCTGTTAGATTGTACCAAAACTTATTGTTTCATGAGTTGAAATATTTAATTAAGACTCTAACTACCTCATATATTAGTTGTAAGTAATTTTACTGGGAATGTAAATTCTATTATTTCCTCCATGTGGATTCACTAGAGAGAAGAGTAAAACTGCCATGATAAACATGAATTTAATCCATTTGCTATAACTATTTATTCTCACTGCCAGAAACACAGATTTTCCCCTAAAGATTCAAACTTACCTCTCAGGCTCTAGGCCAACACTCTTATTTTAGACCTCAAGTGATTCCATGTCGATTCAACCTTGCTACAAGCCTTCTTGTTTCCTAAGATACCTGCCTTGCTACAACTGCACTGGTAGTTTTTTTTTTCCCCTTGGATCTTGTTTTGTTCTTCCAAATCCTCCAAGAATCTAAGTTCTGGACCTACCTCAGCCCAGTCTCTCAGCCATACTCTAACTGTGAGAATTTTGTAACTGACTAGTTGCCACCACTGTCATCACATTTCTTCTACTGGCACTCCTTTTGGTCCTGTGTCGCACCCTTCCATTTGGACATTAACTAAATTCCTTTGCATGGTTTTCTTGATATTAATCACCTATTTGAAGAACCATCATTCCATTATCATCACATGCCCTATTTATTTATTCAACAAAAAGTTCCAAAAGAACTACCAAGTTTTGGGGTATGAGCAAGGACATGAGTTTGCAATGGAATCTCCAAATACTACAACTGACTGGCCCTAATGATCTGACTGGTTGGCTACTCCTGGGTAGAATGCAAACTCCTCCCCTGAGCAGTGTGTATGCTCTGGGTCTGGCTCCCAACCCTAAAAGTGCCTCCTAAGAAAGAACATGTTTTGTAAGTACAAAATTCCATCCTAAATTCCATATATCTACCATAATTTTATGCTTGAAAGACTTTGTTTTCAACATTTTAATGGCACTAGATGTAACTCTCACTTAACAAATTTCTCAAAACTGATTTCTCATAAAGATACTAAATTACAGAAAATGTGATGTCATCTGTCATGGTTTATTCAGTTATTTTAAGGTGTTGTCATCTACAAAATCTAGTATTTTCACCTATACAATCCAAAAAATTTTGCCAGTGTTAAAATCTTCCAGTATTTTGAAGCTTGCTAATGCTATATTGGACTTTCATTGAAGCTTCATTCATTCTTGAAAAGTTTTCACAAATGAGACTGCTCATATTCATAGTCCCATAGTCTCCTCTTGTCTACAAAAAAATACAGCTATCTGATTTAAGATATTTTGTTTCTTAGAAACAGCTTCCCTTCTCAGGTTGTCCTTGTATATATTCAAAAGAAAGAGAGAGAGAGAGAGAGAGAGAGTGTGTGTGTGTGTGTGTGTGTGTGTGTGTGTGTGTGTAAGCGTGTGCATGTACGCATAAAGACATTTTCTGTGATGTGGGTTTTTATGGTTCATTGCCAAAGTGAGGCTTGCCAATCGCTAATCATCTTTAAAGGGAAAAAAATCATTTACTTTGAAACGTTCACAGTTTAGAAAAATATGACACCTAAATGTAACAAAAGGCTGGAGGATTGTAAGCACAATAATTTTTAATAAACTACAAAATATGTGCTAATATAGTCTATATACTTAACATGCAGTGAATAATATATGCTCTTACATACTAGAGTATCTGACCTACATAGGTCAATGATTAGGGAAATAAAATCATCATCACATAAACCATAATACAAAGTAATTCAGTTTATTAGATACAGAAATTGGCAAATGTTATAATAATGTCATGATATCCGCTAAATTCTGCCAGAAAAGCACAAAAATAAATTCTGCCAGAAAAGCACAAAAATTATCAGGAGGTCATTTCTATTTTATCAGGTCATGCTGCTATAACAAAGTACCATAGACTGGGTGGTTTATGGACAACACAAATTGATTTTTATGGTTCTGAAGGCTGGAAGACCAAAAGTGGAGGGCCAGCTTGGTCAAGTTTTGGTGAGGGTTCTCTTCCAGGTTACAGACAGCCATCTTCTCCTTTTATCCTTACATGGAGGAAGAAGGCTAAAGAGAGCTTTCTTTGTTCTCTTTTGTGAGGACACTAATCGCATTCATAAAGGTTCCACCTTCATAGCCCAAATTGTCACCCAAAGACCCCACCCCCTAATATCATCACATAGGTAGTTAAGATTTCTACAGACAGTAGCCGGGCTCGGTGGCTCAGCCTGTAATCCCGCACCTTTGGGATGCTGAGGTGAGTGCATTGCGGGGCAGGCAAGACCTCATCTCTACAACAAAACCCAAAATCAGCCGGGCGCGGTAGTGCGCGCCTGTAGTTCCAGCTACTCAGAAGGCTGAGGCGGAAGGATCGCCGGAGCCCAGCAGGTCGAGGCTGCGGTGGCCGGGAGCAACCACTCCACTCCAGTCTGGGCGACCGAGTGAGACTCCAACTCAAAAATAAATAAATAAAGATTTCTACAGACAAATGGGAAGGGGAGGGATGGTAGACACAAACATTTAATCCCTTGCCCATTACCTCAACAGTAATTACTTCCTTTTTCTATCAAATGGAATGCTTCTCTCAATCTTCAACCCTAACTAGGTTAAAAAGCATTGCCCAAAATTTATTTCCAAGAATATACAAATCCTTATGATGAATGGTTATGCAAAGGAGATAGAATTTGTCCTGAATTATTCACATGCACAAGAAACCCTTCCTTTGACTAAACTATTACTGCTGGACTGTGCTTGACAGAAACCATAATAGTTTATACATAAAACCACTACATTTAATCATTTCAATTATTTTTTTCACTTTTGTGAATTTTGGAAAACAACCTCAAATCTTTTGAAAAATAATGAAGTATGAATAGATGGATGGATAAATAGATACCGTGAATAGATAGATACTAGGCTACATGGATAAATGATATATAAATAGAAAGAAAAAAGATGACAGATGGATACAATGACATATAAATACATAGATAAATGAATGAGTGACCCAGCACTATCTGAGGAAAATCTGTCCTTCCTCAATTATATGCCAAACTACTTCTGTCATATATCAAGGGTCCGTGTGTGAGTTTGTTTCTGAGCTCTCCATAGTGCTCCATTGGTCTATTTGTCTACTTCTACTGTAATTACTACAATTTATTATAAATATTGACATCTGATAAAGCAAGTTATTTCACCATTACTTTTATGATATGTATCCTCTCTATTCTTGACCCTTAGCAGTTATATACACATTTTAAAATCTGTTTTCCAAGTCTACCAAACAAACAAAAATTCTATTGAGATTTTTATTGAAATTACATTAAACTCTAGATTAAGTTTTTCATCAAGGCTTATGAATATTCCTTAATTTTATAATTGTCTTTCCCAATATGTGTAATTATGTAAAAGAAGTTCTAGAATTGTGACCTGAAACATTGCCTCATCAACCACTCTACTGAATAACAATGTTCAACCACTGAAATCAAAGGAGGATTTGAAATCAGGCTTTGGCACTTCGCATTCATGTGATCCTAGTGATTCTCCCTCCCTTCCTCCCTTCTTTCTTTCTTTCTTGATGGAGTCTCTGTCACCCAGGCTGAAGTGCAGTGGCATGATCATAGCTCACTGCAGCCTTGAACTCCTACATTCCAGCCATCTTCCCACTTCAACCTCTCGAGTGACTGGGACTATAGGTACATACCACCATGCCTGGATAATTGGATAATTTTTTTAATTTTTCTTTTTGTAGAGACAGAGTATTACTATGTTGTCCAGGCTGATCTCGAACTCCTGGCCTCAAGCCATCCTCCCAACTCGGCCTCACAAAGTTCTGGGATTATGGGCATGAACCACTAGGCCTGGCTCAAATGATACTTTTTAAAGCCACTTTATTATTAAAGTATGATTGATATACAAAAAAACTGTACATATTTCGTGTATACAATTTGATGTTTGGAGATAAGTATACACTCTTGAAAGCATCACTATAATCTATGCTATAAACCTATCCATCACCTCCAAAAGTGGTGTTCTGTTATATCAGCAGAAAAACTAAGACCTCTGCAAAATTTTTCTTTGTGGAGAAAATAAAACACCTTATGCCCAAACTCTAGGATGAGGTGAGAACTCGACCAAAACCCACTTAATTGGAGCATGTTGAAAACTAAGCCACAGTGATGCAATTTGAGATGCTCACATAACCCAAGACAAAATTCAATTCTCAGACTAGTTGGAACTCTCTGGAAATAATAAACTTTTATTTATTATTTTGAGCTTGCTAAGGTCATCTTTGAAAACTCTTGGGATAAACTTTTCTAAGGATAGAGTCAACACAAAGGAATGAAGAATTGAGAAACTGAAAGGCATCATTTGAGAACCCAAATCTGCTGTGTATAGACTTCTCATTATAACTCTTTTAATTTAACCCAATTTAAGTCAGCTTTCTCTCACTTGCAAATTAATAAGGATTGGTATGATGGTAAATACGATGTCACACATAGTGGTAAACTTAAAAGCATCTTTAGAAATATGTTTTACAATTTATAAAAATGTTTTCACATCCATTTAATTTCAATCATTCCTTATAAACATTTAAAGTAATTTTTATGATTCACTTTAGAGTTGTGATAATTGAGGTCTGAGAATTTTCAAAGGCCTTATACTACTAAGCAGTAGGGCAAAAACTTGAATGCCTGGCTTTAAAAGATATGACATTTCCAAAATAATAAAGCCCTTTATTAAGCATACTTTTGCTTTCTATTTTATTGCACTACTTGTTCATTACTGTTGCTTCTCAGAATATTATAATTGACTATTTTATAAACAGTGAACTTGTTTTGACAACAATAAATTCTTCTACAACACAGGTCCTGGTACTTTCTAACTGTTATGATTGCTTCCATAAGTCCTGTTCACATAATCTCCTTCTGTGATCTATAAATGCTCATTTTATAACAATCAAATTGTTAGATTATTCCTTTGAGAATCTCCCTGATATTATTTCAAAATCCTCATATCTTTTCAAGCAGTGGAATGCTTTAGGTATGACTAGATTCTAATCACTGGGGCACATAGTTTAATTTGGTTTCTGTAGCTCTATCTTTAAAATATTTTTGAATATATAGTTAATTTTAATGTATTCTTACTACATTACCATTATTTCTACCACCCAATCTTCCCCTGTCAATGCATGTTAAGGCGTGTGTTGTCTGAAAACTATCATCATCATCCCTTATTCTAAAAAGAAAGACTAAGGACCCTTCTTTTTAGATGAGCACAATTTCTAGAGCCTTAAATGGATGATGAATAGTAAATGCTTCCCTGCAGAGTGAGTGCAACCTAATTGCACCAAGAATTTCAGGAGAAAGTCAACTCTTGTTTTGCCCAGCAGGATGTTCTCACTGTACTTTAAAGTTTACCAACAGATTATAAATGCTTTTCTCAGTGGCCTCTTTTGTTTATTTCGTTGGCTCTCTGCTTATCTTTGCTAAACAAAATGCAGAGAAGCCCTTTGAGATCCACTTAACCACTGCCCTTAAAGTTAAGGAAAGAAACCCGAAAGGGTAAACCATTTAGCATCCACATGAGAGGCAAGCTGTTGACTGGCATCAATGATAGGTCTTAGGGATTAATTGAGCTGAAGTTCAGAATGAGGAACTAGTATTCTGGCTCTGCCTTTATGAGGTCTTCCCAGTGTGGTTTCATTATCCTAAAGTGAAAGTAGAAAAACTGTCCCTATTAAAAATAAATGAAGTAGATCATTGGAGTGTTTTGTATGGGAAGAAAGAGATGGTGAAATGTGACAAAGGAGTTGTGCTGAGAGTTCAGGCCATCTGTGTCACTTGGATGAGAAGTGTACAAAAGTAGGCATGGTCACTGAAGACACACCAAATGGGCAAACAAGATAAGAATTAGGAAAGAAAATAAAGCACTTCAGAAGAGTAATAAACTTTCTGGACACAAGCTCAAAACTCTACTACTATTCATTCCCCTAACATCATCAAGACATGCACCTCTCAACATCTTAATATGAACTTGCCAGGTTTGTTTAACCAAGAATGCTGAAGTCTACTAGATGTGCAGTAAACACAACTCAAAGCTGTTTGCCTTCCCCTCTACAAGTGTATTGCTATCAAAAGCTAGAAAATAAATGCAGTTTGGCTATGCTCCTTGTTTTTATATCCTCTTCCAGGAAGAAAATACATTTATAATCATTGTACTTCTGTTTAAAAGAAATATTGTCAGCATAAGGCACACTTGAATTTGAACCAAATTCACCATCAGGAAGGCCATATAACCAAGGAGTGAAGAAAGTAGAGCCAGTGCTAAAGGGTGCCTAATCATGATTTCTGCCTCCAACTCTCCAGGAATCCAGAAAATGATTTTATTCAACAAATAGTATCTTCTAAGTCAAAGGAGGGCACTTTCTAAGCGACATAAGAATAAATAGTATTAACTGTATCAGAGAGGGTGAATATCAAAGTCAGACCACCGAGTTTTCAGCTAAATAGATGCTGGTGACTACTGCTGCAATTTAATGATTTAGAGTGAACATAGAGTATACAGAAGGTGCAGCAATAGAGGCATGAAAAACAAATTTACTGCTTCCAATCTTACCTAACTCCAATATGTTAGCCAACCATAGCCAGAATAGTCTAACTGATCACTTTATTCTCCAACTAAAAGTCTTTAAGTGGCCTTCTAAGATTCTGTGCTTATCTCCAAGAAAGCCTAGAACTTTGATATTGATTCTTGGACAAGTTAATGTTTCTTACTTAAAATTTTCCTTGAACCAGCAGGAAAAATAGGAAACCCTCTTATTTGTGCTTCACTATACCCAAAATACAATTTTTCTCATATTCCTGACAGAATTCAATCTTATTTATATATTTGCATGTTTATCTTTCTTAATAGACTTCCTTATGTCTTGATCATATATTTAATTCTTTCTTAATAGAGTTCCTTAGGACAAGCACAGTATCTAGTACATTGCAGATACCCAATATGTAATTGCTGAATGAATGAGAGAGAAAGGAAGAGAGAATAATGATGGATGGCCTGTAAAAAAGAATATTTGCTTCCAAACAAGAGTGAAGGAGCATTAAATGGGTAAAGATGTAATAAGAAAAAAGCTAGAGTTATAATAGAAAAGCAACAAAATGAAAAGAGTCAAATAACTCCATGGAAAACTAAAATTCGTACAGCAAAGGAAAATTGTGCACAGAGAGGGTGAACCTGCAACTGGCCTAAGCAACTGTAGTTCTGTGCTTATCTCCAAGAATGCCTAAAACCATGATATCAATCCTTGGACATTACCAGAATAAAATGCTCTGCCTAGGAATATGCAGTTTGCATTCTGAAACCTCCCAAGAGTCACCCAACAGTAGGTTGTCTACAATGTTCACTTAGAATGTAGCTTGATGGTTTTCATCCACTTGAACTAGTTATACAGCCTGGTTGTGGCTATTGACCTGTGGTATATAAAAGATTCCTCAGGAAACGTACACTTGGTTGTCCTGAGACCAAGAAATCTCACACATGCCTTGGTGAGTCACAATCTAAAGATAAAGAACAGTCTGTGAAGTTGGGGGCACTATGTCTGGGAATCTTAGACGTCTCTGTTGTTTACCTGTGTTTTTCTTTCTCCAGCAGCACCATTCTTTGCCTTCTGCAGAGCCAAATATGCATCTACTTTGTGGTATCCTTTTTCTGAACCTACGTAATGGTTGCAATTGACACCGTGAGTATTGAAATAACCTTTGGGGGAAGCAGCAAGATAGCGACGGGGCAACCCGGTCTCTGAAGCCCTCTGCAAAGGAGATCTGCAGTGGGTCTCTGACTCTCACCCCAGGGGGCTGTGGACCACAATATCACAGCCTGCTCTTCATACAGAGCTTGGCCATTGCCACCACTGGGACATCGCAATGGACTGGACAGTCACTGTGGCACAAATGGTGCCACTGCCACCACCGCAGCCCCCACCGCCGCTGCCGCCGCCGCTGCCACAGCCTCCGAGATGGCCATAGCACATCACACCACCCGGCCCGAGGCGATCCGCATCAAAACTCTTCAGGGAAGATCTGCTGGGATTGCTGCCACCTCTCCTGCGACCAAGACTGTCCTGCCCGCCCACCCTTGAGGCTCCTGTTGCCTGTCCTGAGGCAGGCAGCCATCTTGTTCCTGTCCTGCTCCACCCCCTCTGGGGCGAGCAACTGAGATAGCACTACCTGCTGGTGATTCAAGGTAACAACACAGAAACGGGTCAAACAAGCTTGATAAAGACATAGACCAGAGTGCTGAACGGAGGGTAATCTGAACTGTCCTTCACAGCAGATCAGGGGCAACTGATCCTAACTGCAAACTAATTTACAAGCTTGAAAAGAAAAGTAGAAATCAGACCTGAAAGGACATTGAAATTAAATGAAATGTCTCAGAGTGTGCTTCATTGATTCTATTAGTTTAATGACTTAATTCTATGCCTACTGTATTGTTCCTTTTTTTCTTTTTTCCTTTTCCTTTTCTTCTCTTTTCTTCTCTCTGTAAAC
>NW_007247240.1:182914-183826 GCF_000164805.1 Carlito syrichta | reverse complement strand
TGAAGCTCGGCCGTTGCCACCACTGGGACATTGCAATGGACTGGACGTCACTGCAATGCAAACAGTGCCACCGCCACCACTGCAGCCCCTCCCCCCACCACTGCTGCCACCGCCGCATCACACCACCCGGACCCAAGATGATCCACATCAAACCACTTCAGGAAAGATCTGCTGGGATCGTTGCCACCTCTCCTGTGACCAAGACTGTCTTGCCCGCTGCCGTAAGCCTCCTGTTTCCTGCCCCGAGGCAGGCAGCCATCTTGTTCCTGTCCGGCCCCACCCCCTCTGGGGCGAGCAGTTGAGATAGCACCACCTGCTGGTGATTCAAGGTAACAACACCGAAACGGGAGAAACAGGCTTGATAAAGACATAGACCAGAGTGCTGAACGGAGGGTAATCTGAACTGTCCTTCACAGCAGATCAGGGGCAACTGACCCTAACTGCAAACTAATTTACCAGCTTGAAAAGAAAACTAGAAATCAGACCTGAAAGGACATTGGACTCAAACAAAATGTCTCAGAGTGTGCTTCATTGATTCTATTAGTTTAATGACTTAATTCTGTTCCTACTGTATTGTTCCCTTTTTTCTTTTTTTCCTTTTCCTTTTCTTCTCTCTGTAAACCATATCTTTGTATAGAGGAACAGCACACTAACAAGGTGGTTGGTTTGCTTGTATGTTAGCATCACTATATGCTTTATTTTTATTTTTTATTTTTTGTATGAGAGTTGGTTCGTCTGTAGCTGTGCTCTATTGTTTTTATCTATTTCAGTATAGGCATCTCTCTCTATTTGTTGGCACACCCGTTTGTTTCCCCCCTTACTCCACTATCTCTCCAATCCCCTCTTCAACCCACTATCTGCTCCATTCTCTCCCCTCTGCTAACCACATTTTATTTCAGGGAGTAAACCTAC
>NW_007247240.1:181890-182894 GCF_000164805.1 Carlito syrichta | reverse complement strand
AATCTCAAAATTGCAAAAAGAACCACCTCCAACCTACAGTGCAACTCCAGAATTGAACAAAGTAAGAGGACATACATAAAGAATAGGAGATTGAACAAACAGAAATAAAACCAATCCCATTACCCCAGAATAAGAGAATTAAAGAAGACGGTGATGTGGAGGGAAGGAAAAAGTGGGGGGGGGGGGAAGCGCACAAATGAAGAAAACCAAAAGAAGAATATAGGTCTCACACAGACCCCTGAGAAATCAGACACTGAGAAAACAGATTCTGGAACACAAACAATGAAGAGCCCCCAGAATGACTTGTTACATGCAACAAAACCAGACATCAAGACATTAATGGAGAGAATTTAAAAAATTGAGGAGAGACAAGAGGAAAATAGGAAAGAGCTGATGTCAGAAATGACAGCAGTAAAGAATACTGTGATGGAAATGAACAACAGACTAATAAGCATGGAAAGTAGAATCAGCCAAGCCGAAGAAAGAATCTCAGAGCTCAAAGACCAAAACACAGAACTAACCCAAACTGTCAAAAGCATAGAAAAGAAGCTCAAAAAGACAGAACAAAACCTGCAAGAGATGAATGATCACTTCAAGAGACCAAACCTAAGAGTAATTGGGCTTCCTGAGGCAGAGAGAGAAACAAGTCACACTGAAACAAACATTTCATGAAATCATTCAAGAAAACTTCCCTCATCTCATTAAGGATGAAAAAATTCAAACACAAGAGATTCAGAGAACCCCTGCAAGACAACAAACGAGAAGACCAACTCCCAGACACATAATAATTCGCCTAAAATAAGTAGCTATAAAAGGAAAAATCCTAAAGGCAGCAAGAGAAAAAGGCCAGACTACCTACCAGGGAAAACCAATTAGAAAAGCAACAGATTTATCCACAGAAACTCTTCAGGCCAGGAGAGCCTGGAGCCCTATCTTCAAAGTGCTAAAAGATAAACAATTTCAACCAAGAATAACCTACCCAGCCAAACTAAGCTTCATTAGTG
>NW_007247240.1:180294-181870 GCF_000164805.1 Carlito syrichta | reverse complement strand
GAAATCTTTTCCAGATATCCAATCTCTAAAAACCTATGCTGCCACCAGATCACCTCTACAAGAAACACTAAGAAAGTACTGAACACAGAAGAAAAAGAAAAAAGAACACCAGCATTCTTCACAAGAGTAGAGGCAAAAGATTAAAAACACACATGAACCAACTCCAAAACCCAAAGAAAGACAACAAACAAACAGGAACAACTCTGTAAGAACCTTATGCCAGGGATCAACTCTTGCATTTCAATTATTAGCCTAAATGTGAATGGACTAAATACACCACTGAAAAGACATAGAATGGCAAAATGGATAAAACATCATCAGGCAACAATCTATTACCTTCAAGAGACTCACCTCACTAGAAAGGACACCCACAGACTCAAAGTAAGAGGATGGGAAACAAACTTTCAGGCAAACGAAATACAAAAGAAAGGAGATGTAGCAATCTTAATTTCAGACAAAATACCCTTCAAGCTATTAAAAATCAAAAAAGATACAGAAGGCCACTACATAATGATAAAAGGCTCAGTCCATCAACAAGAAATATCTATCCTAAACATATATGCACCCAATAGGTGCACCAACTTTCATAAAACAACTTCTTGTAAAACTAAAGAAAGATATCGCCTCTAACACTATCATAACTGGGGACTTTAATACCCCACTCACAACCCTAGACAGATCATCAAGACAAAAAATCAACAAGGAGATCCAGAACCTCAATGTGACTTTGGACCAAATGGACTTAATTGATACCTACAGAACACTCCATCCAAAAACCACAGAATACAAATTCTACTCATCACCACATGGAACATATTCTAAGATCGACCACATACTCGGTCATAAATCAAGCATAAGCAAATTTAAAAGGACCGAAATTCTACCATGTACCTTCTCGGACCACAGTGGAATAAAAATAAACATTGACACCAACAAAGTCCCCCCCAAACCCACAAAGACATGGACACTAAACAGCATGATGCTAAACAACTCCTGGGTCAACGACAAAATCAAAACAGGGATCAAAAGATACCTGGAAACAAATGAAAATGAAGAAACATCTTACCAAAATCTCTGGGATGCCCTGAAAGCTGTAGTAAGAGGGGAATTTATATCCCTACAAACACACATGAAGAAAATGGAAGGAACAGAAATTGACAACCTAACAAGCCACCTAAAGAAGCTGGAAAAGCAAGACCACAAAAACCCTAATTTCAGCAGAAGAATCCAGATCACCAAAATAAAAGCCCAAATCCAGGACATAAAAGACAAAAAGATAATACAAAAAATCAATGAAACAAAAAGCTGGTTTTTTCAAAGGATAAACAAGATCGATGGTCCCCTAGCTAGAATGACCAAGAAAAAATGTGAAAAAAACCAAATAAGCACAATCAGAAACACAAAAGATGAAGTCACATCTGATCCTGAAGAAATATAAAAGATCATTAGAGACTACTACGTACACTTGTATGGAAACAAGTTTGAAAACCTTAAGGAAATGGAGGACTTTCTGACATCACACAACCTACCTAGGTTGGACAGAGGAATTGATGCCCTAAATAGACCATAACATCAA
>NW_007247240.1:171511-179344 GCF_000164805.1 Carlito syrichta | reverse complement strand
CTACAATTCAATGCAATACCCATCAAATTACCAGCAACATTCTTCTCAGACCTGGAAAAAACAGCACAGGAATTCATATGGAAACACAAAAGTCTGAGAATAGCCAGAACAATCCTCAGCAAAAAAAACCAAAAAAACAAAGGAGGAGGTATCACATTACCAGGCTTCAAACTTTAGTATAAAGCTACAATCATCAAAACAGCTTGGTATTGGTACAGGAACAGGCATATGGGTCAATGGAATAGAATTGAGATTCGAGAAGCAAAACCACAATTTCTCAACCAACTCATCTTCGACAAAGCCCCCACCACTAACCACTGGGGAGAGGAGAACCTATTCAGTAAATGGTGCTGGGAAAACTGGCTGACCACATGCAGAAGATTGAAACAGGACCCCTATCTATCCCCATGCACAAAGGTTAACTCCAAAAGGATCAGAGACCTATATGTAAAACCTCAAACCATAAGAACCTTAGAAAAGGAAGGAAATACCCTCATGGAAATTGGAACTGGCATCCAATTCCTGAACAAAACTCGAAACCCACAGGTCATAAGAGAGAAGATAGACAAGTGGGACCTTATTAAACTGACAAGCTTCTGCAAAGCCACAGAAACCATCAAGACAGCATGGAGTCAGCCTACAGACTGGGAAACAAGTTTTTGCCAACTCCAGGTCTGACAAAGGCTTAACATCCTAGATCTACAAGGAACTCAAATGTGCTGAAAAGAAAAAAATGAACAACCCCATTATAAAATGGGCAAAAGATATGAACAGACACTTCACAAAAGAAGACATCCGAGCAGCCAACAAACACATGAAAAAATGCTCAACCTCACTAATCATCAGGGAGATGCAAATCAAAACCACACTGAGATATCCCCTAATTCTAGTCAGAATGGCGATTATCAACAACTCAAAAAAATAACAGCTGTTGGAGAGGGTGTGGTGAAAAGGGAACACTTCTACACTGTTGGTGGGAGTGTAAACTAGTGCAACCTCTGTGGAAAGCAGTGTGGCAATTCCTAAAAGCTCTAAAAATCGACTTTCCATATGACCCCGCAGTCCCCCTACTGGGAATATACCCTGAAGACCTCAAATCTCTCTATGAAAAAAGATACCTGCATACATATGTTTATCGCAGCATTGTTCACAATAGCAAGAACCTGGAAACAACCATGCTGCTCATCAAAGGAGGACTGGATGAAAAAAATGTGGTATAAATACATGATGGAATACTATGCAGCCATAAAAAAGATCAAAATCATGAATTTCGCAGCAACCTGGATGGAACTAGAGTCTATAATACTGAGTGACCTCTCACAGAAACAAAGATCTGAGTATCACATGTTCTCACTCATATAATGGACCTTGAACATCCAATGTAATACTATAAGAAAATGACTGATGGTACTGGGAAACTATGGGGGGGAGGGGGATGGGATTAACAGTTGCAAATATCTGTCTGGGGATGGGGAAACACCTCTTATCAACAGGATGCCTGAATGAAATGTAATTGTACACCTAACCCTTAACTGTACCCCACAAAATCATAATAAAAAATATTGATTATAAAAAAAACCCAATTTTACATGTATATGGATATACATATAAGTGAAATACACATAGATAGTTTAGAACATACAAGGAGTGTAAAGAAGAAAACAAAACTTATCTGTAGTCTCACCAATTGGAATAACCATTGTTACTGTGTTCCTGGATTTTTACCAACTTCATTCTAGACATATGTACATTTTTTCCTGTTATTATTGAAAATTTAAAATAATGTTGTATGTCCAATTTGTATTCTTTATGATCCTAATATTACTTCATGAGAATTCCCAAATAAAGTCATTTCTTTTTAATAGCGTCATTGATTTCTAATAAATGGTTGGAATTTATTTACTAATTTCCTGAATGTTTGACTTTTATGATGTTTCTATTTTTTATATTATAGATAAACAGGTAAACATGCCTAAACATATACATATGTTTGAATATTTTATTATTTCCATAGAATAGATTTCAGAAATAAAATTGCTGAAACAAGGATATCTCAATTTTTAAGTGCCTCCGATACAAATTACAAATTGCTCTCCCAAAAGGATATAGCATTTAATATTACTAAAAGCAGCATATAAAAGTGCCCATGTCATCTTAATCTTACCAATATTGAGCATAACAATTGCTAATCTTTGCTAGCTGAAAGGATTCATTTAATTAAAATATGCTTATTTATCTATATGGCATTTTAATTATGAGAATTTAAGCATGTGTTAGAAATTCTTTTTTTGCTCAATACTGCTCTCTGGTCTTGGTCATCTGTGTATTTGCCATCATCTTTCCAACCCGATGATGATGGTGATTATGACGACGAGGATGACAACAATAACTCACATTTCATGACTACTGTGTTCCATACATATATATTCTCTTAATAGGTGGTGTGGATTACTAGAAAGTGAATTGGCTTTGCTACCAACTAGATCTAATTTTGGATTCTGGCTCACCTGTCTGTTACCTGCATGATTTTGGCCAAGTCTTGTCTACTCTGAGTCTCAGTTTTCTCCTCTCTAATAGAGTGAACTTGGGATGGGCCTATCAGCATGTTTGGGAATCACATGATATAATGCAGATAAGACACTTATCTTGCTCTGTGGATGCTAGTTTCTTAAGAATGTTCGTCACATGAAGTATTTATCATTACAGTTTGGTGAGTGCCTGAGAAATACATTTGCAGTTGAAAACCTCATGAGAAGTATGGGGTAGCAGAAAACGCATAGACTGTGGAGCTAGAAAGCAGGGTTTGGATGTAACTGCCTGTTACCATTTGTGCCTTGCAAAAGTGTAGTGGCCTAGTTACTGTTTTAGATGGCTGAATATATTCAATGTTAGAGGTAAAAATGAAATTGCTTATTTTTCTAAACATTACAGAAAATGTAAGACAAACATTTAAAACAGTGTTTTTTATCCTTCCCCTTTACAATAACTTTTATTTGTAAATAATTCTTTCCAAACTGCAGAAAAAAAACTTTAGAAATAGCTGTTTAGAAAGCAATACCAATGTAGTTCTACCTACTCCTATAATGAAAGTATTGGTGCTGTCCTACCATAAAATGCCAGCCTTATTTATGTGGCTAGGCAGAGACTTCAGTGACTCCATGTTATAATTATAGTCATGTGACTAGATTTTTTTTTTTTTACAAAGGTGAGCTTCACTTGTAAAGAAGCTGAGTGGCTCTGATCATACATATATAGCTAAAATGTGGCTTCAGCAAGATAGGAAATGCAAAGCAACTGTTCTTAGGTTCTCACAAAATGATCTTAGATGTTCTACATGTAAAGACCAAAGCGGTAATGGAAAACTAAGGCACTGCAGTTTTTTCTCATCCTTCTACTTTATTCTCTGCTAACCATTACCCACCATTAAAAAAAACCTTTATATCTACCTCTTTCCAGAGCGAAGCAGTTCAAATCCTTCATTTATTTTTTCAAAAGGCAAAACATTGGTTATTAATGCATCCAGTGAAAATTTCTTAGCCATAAAATCAGCCACAAGTTTGGGGACAGAATCTTTGCTCTTATAGCCTGAGAAGTAGACAATATTATTGTTAGATTCAGCCAGACGTAAATAGAAGAATTGGAAAGAAGACTTGTCAAATAAAATTACAATAAAAATTTACGTTAAGTGCTGCAGTCCACAGATGCTTTGACTTAAAAAAAAAAAAAAACTCCCAAAGACAAGGGTATTTAGTTATTAGCTTTCTCACAGATAAATTATAGTACTAGTGGTTACACCCAAAGTCAAGAAACACATTTAGCAGTTATCTAAATTTGGATGTAGACATGAATTACTGTTAACTATTTCCTGTGTCCTACTAGAAATTTTTGTGCCTTATGCAGTCACAGGTATAAAAAGAGGTGGTGCTGAAAGGTCTTGGTTAATGATGATACCAACAGAAGTCTCTCTGGGACCTTCTGTCTACGTTAGTTCCATATCTAGCTTATTTGGAGCCCATAGATACAACCAGAATTTTAATTTATTTTTGATCCTGTTGCTTTTTTTCAAAATCTGGTCTTGTCTTGTAAAAGAGAAGAAATTCTGAGGTTCATGAGGGTTTGGCCCTCAAGTTTAACTACATACCACCAAAAATGGCTCCTTTCCAGGTACGTCCAGTCAGTAGAAGCCTAGGGTTCACCGAGAAGCTTTGGGAAGCAGGAGATACTCCTACAATGATGCTTGTGCCACATGCCTCATGACAACATAGTAGGGCAGCCATCTGGAATATAATCAGTATTTAGCATAACACAAAGTAGACTCTGATAGTTACTCATAGTACATGGTATTGTGTACAGCTGCCTTAACTAGATTCTGTGTACGTGGGGGAAGAGATGATGTCTTTTGCTTTTTCATTTTCTTTTGTGTCTAGGATAGTGCTGTGAATTTAGAAATTGCCCAGAAAATAGTGGTTGAATACAATAATGAATGAATAAATTTGTGTGTTCTGAATTCTTCTTTAAAAAGTAATAAAGAGGCAAACATATATAAAGTTTGGTTCCTTAAATAACAGTATTATTTCATCATCACATGATTGTCAGGCAATGTCTGAGTTTTGATTTTGATGATGGAATCATTTGTTTATGACCAAAAAATCTGGTTCAATGTACTGAGCTCAAAATACACACTTAATATTTCATTCTATATTGATTTATTAAATTGGTATTTTGAACTCAGTACTTTGACCCAGATAGTTGATGGTGAACAAGGTATAATGATTCCATCATTACAATTTGTCTCATGTCCACCTGATGATCTCCCTTTTTAATGGTTCCTAAACTGAACTACATCTCTTGTTCTGGATCCTGAAAAGACAGTACAGAAAGGCAGTCTTCCCTTTATTCAGTTCTGATCATGTTATGAAGCAAGAAAATGGTTTAGAGTCCCCCCAGGTCATGTAATGATTAGTCCTATGACTTTAAATTCTGACATTTGGAAGGGATATCCTCAAAACATGGCTATCAGACATTTGGTATCTTCAGATAAGGTGACAATCTAGTACTACATGTGAAAATGGAAGAAAATCAATAGAAAAAGAGCATAAGGAGGAAAGTCCTAGCTTGGGAAAGGTTGAATTCTGTTGAAATTTCGCCTGTGGCATAAAGTCAAGGTTGCAGAGAGCCTCATTCTCAGGGTGCTGCTCCCTGTTACCCACACTCCTGGATGCACTGGACAAACTCAGCCATGGGCACTTGTCGGGCTCTGGGCACTTCTTCAGTATGATTCTAGAGAATTCTGGGTAGGTGAACTAGAGCTGGAGATGTGCTTCCCATTGCAAGGGGTGGTACTTGTAATTATTTGAGAGTAATACCATGTCTATTCCAAAGATGCTGTGACCCTGCCAGATTGAAAATTGTATTTCAAATCAGCAATGGTGGCCACATTTGTTAAGAGCTTATCACATGACAGGTAGCACTGGGTTAAGTATTTTACATGCATTATTCCATGTAATCCATAAACAATACTAGGAGACATGTAGCACTTACAGTTTGGGGTGGTAAAATCTGTTGACTTTTGAAAACATAGATATTGGGGTACAGGCTAGGTGCCATGCACTTTGCTGTCTCTGTGGTAAAATATAGGAATGTGCGAATGAGTTGAAGCAGTCACTTTACTCGGAGTATATTTTCTGTTAATAAGATAATACTTGGCCTAAAATTACTCATTACTTTTGGCCAAAGAATAATATGTAAAAAAAAACAAAGTTGATTAAAACACATAAACAATTGTGAGTGATTTTTTGTTAAGAAGGGAGAAAAATAAAATATGCTAATTTGAGAATATAATTTATATATATTTACTTGAGTCCAATGTTTTACTCAAAATTAACAAAATATATCTGTAATAGCACAATTGAAAAATAAGTCTTTTTTTCTAATGAGTAAATATGACTTGAGACAGGTTTGCTTAGCTGATGGAATGAAAGATTTAGTAAGAGCTGGGAAACTGCCATTGATTATTTTAAAAATATTCTTTATATATACTATTTCTGTTCTTCTGCCTAAAAACATCCCCCAGTTGCAGAGGCAGAAATTCCAAGGCACGCTGTGGTACATACCATGGTGTCAAGCCGACCGATGACTTCAAATGAAAAATCCACACCTCCATCGCTCATTTCCTTGAGCACCTCCTGGATGGGTTTATTGTAGTCTTGAGGGTTGATGCATTCAGTGGCACCCAGCTCTTTGGCTTTTGCAAATTTGTCTTTGTTAATATCCACAGCAATGATCCTGGATGCACCAGCTGCTTTACAGCCCATGACAACAGACAGGCCAACTCCACCCAGGCCAAACACAGCACAGGTGGAGCCCTGGGTGACCTATGTTTTCAGAAAATGCAAAAAATAGAGGCAGTTATGATTGTTAGATGAACTTAAGCTTTATAGAGTGCCAGGCTTTGACCATTATCAAGAGTGACTCAGACTCTTTGGTCCAACCTGCTGTCAAAACCTCATTTGGCTTCAGTTGTTCAGGTTTAAGTTGAGGGGGTGAAGCTAGTTTAATGGGTTTTCAAGCTTTGCTGTGTAATAGAGTCATCTGGGAAGCTTTAAAAAAAAACTAGTGTCCAGGTCACAGTCAATGCTGATTAAGTAAGGATCTGCAGGTGGAACCCAGACCCCAGGTGACTCCAATGGGAAGCCAAGGCTGGGAACCAAGTGTCTGGATGATACTGAACTCTAAATGTCAGTGACCGCAATCTTGAAGAGAATCTCAACGGCTGAAAACCACTGAGAACCACATTCAGTATCTCACACATACACAAAGGCAATGTTTGAAAAATAAATAAGTGGGGAGGGTCATTCCTGAAAAATAAGTCAATCAAAAGCTCACTAATTAACTCCATGGCTCATTAACTTTCAGTAGTCATGACCAGTATATCCCTCTTTTTAAAAAATACACTAATGAACAATAATGCCACACAAAGTTGCCCTATTTCAGTAACAAATAAAATCCATTATTATGAGTACCCTCAGTGTCTGCTCTGTGAGTAGGTTCACTTAGACCACCTGCCAAAAAGGACAAGTGTCGGAGTCCCGCTCTGACCTTGGAGGGAAGGGTTAGGACCCGCACCGGAGAATCAGGAGACGGCGAGAAGAGACCACTCGAAGGCAGCTCTTCTGGGAACAGTCTGATCAGGACTGAAGCCAAATTTTATTCGAACTCCTTCCAACTTATATACCCTTTTCTATACCCTCCAGCAGTGTGATAATCACTTACTGGGGGCGTACAAGTTCCGTGCTTTACAAACTATGCATCACAAGACGACCACGAGATCTGCAATTTCCAAGCAAACAATTCGAATTCCATAATGCCTGCCGTGCTTACATTAAGGTCACGGGTGCACAATTTCAATACAAATCGTTCAAAGTGTTTTCCATAATGTTCAATGAATCATTCATATTATACTCTTTGTTCTATACCTTGATTAATACAAAAAACTTTTCTAAGTTAACTCTAGGTTCAATCCAAGTTCACTGACTCCCAATATTTTTAACAATTAATATTATCAACTTAACACTATACTATAATCTATAAGTTTAGTTAAATGACTTAACTGTCAGTTATACTATTAACCTATTATGATTTAACGTAATGCCTTATAACTCAGTTAAAACTTATTCTTAAACTACTAAACTTTACTATAATTCATATGAGTTTCCTATGTCTAAACTTTAATTTTTATATAATCTAATGATTGACCTTTAATACTATGCTATATCCTACTAAGCTAATACCTCATCATTAATTCTTTCATAAATCGTATAGTAACTATTACAG